>NC_072430.2:49905000-50052500 GCF_028878055.3 Symphalangus syndactylus | reverse complement strand
ACCTCATAGATATTACATATTAATAGAGACCCAACCCTAAAATCTGGGTTTGCTTCTCCCGTGACGCAACTGTGACCCAGACTTACTGTCTCAATTTTTTTTTAAAAAGAATTTATTTAAATCATTTTTATATTTATATATATTCATAGATTATTTTATTAAATAGATTAAAATCTGTTACTGTTCTAATTTATTTTCATGATAAATTTGTATCAGATTTAGCCAAAGGGAGCTCTTCAGTCTTGTTCCAAGATCCTTTTGACATGTTCCTATCATTATTTGAGCACTTTCTTACTGAAAGAAGTTGTGAAGGAAGAGTTGTAATTTCCCAGGAAAATAAAAGGGTGAGAGAAAAAGTATTCTAGGGAGAAAGAGCATCATATGCTATGGCAGAAAACTATGAAATAGTACAGTGTATTCTGATATCTACAAGATTATCAATTTTCTGAGTGATGGAACAATGAGAGACGAGACTGAAAAGAAAGCAAATAAGGGTTTTATATACTATTCTAAGGAACTGAAATTTTATCCTGTGAGTGATAATCAACTATTGATATAAATTATGAAGCTAACATTTTGTGACAGCAATGCCTATTTTATCATCTTTATGTATAGAAATCCCAGGAGAACTTCCATATTTTTTATTCAGCCCTAGTAAATAATAATTCTTTCAGCTATGCTTTTTTGGTTTTGTCAGAAATGCTGTGAGGCTCATTGTCTTGAATAAGCAAGTAGAAAAGTTGTAAAACTATTAGATTGAAGACAATATGAAAATTATTTTCAGATGTACAAAGTGCCCTGTAGTCCTGAGCCTACAAACTCTACCATTGCCAGTGTTTCCCTAGAGCTTTGGAACCACTTTCTCCTAATTGGAGAGATTTATATGAAAGTCTAAATGCTTTGTATATCTGAACCACACATTCTTTGAATTACCAAGGGCCCTAACTATTAAAGCTGACCATATTACTATTATCTATCTTTTCTCTTTATGTTTCCTAGGAAAGCTATTTATTATCTTAGGTGGTTTGCTCTTCAGAAAGATCCAGGAAATAGAAATACGAGGAATTCAAGCTGCAAATGCTATGTAGAATAGAGGCAGTAATATTAATAGGAATAGAACAAGTCTCCTAGTATTTGCAGTATATCCAAAAAATGAATAATGATTTACACTTTTTTAGTTTAGGGAACTTTTCTACTGCTTGTTTTGAAAAATGAAGTTTCTTGAGGTTCTGAATTTAATCAAGAAGGACCTGCATGAACATCAGAACATCTTGTTTCTGCTATGTTCTCTCCTATGATCAAAGGCATCTTTTCTTCATTTACTTTGTGTGTGTGTTTTTTGAGACAGAGTCTCACTCTGTTGCCCAGGCTGGAGTGCAGTGGTGCAATCTCGGCTCACTGCAACCTCTGCCTCCCGGGTTCAAGGAATTCTCGTGTCTCAGCCTTCCGAGTAGCTGGGACTACAGGCTCCTGACACCATGCATGGCTAATTTTTTGTATTTTAATAGTGATGGGGTTTCACCATGTTGCCCAGAGTGGTCTCAAACTCCTGAGTTCAGGCAGCCCACCTGTACCAGCCTCCCAAAGTGTTAGGATTACAGACATGAGCCATTGCACCCGACCCATTTCCTTTTCATGTTAAAAATGGATTTTCAAGGAAGGCCAGTCATGGTGGCTCACGCCTGTAATCCTAACACTTTGGGAGGCCAGGGGTTTGAGACCAGCCTGAGCAACATAGGGAGACCCCATCTGTGCAAAACATCAGAAAATTAGCCAGGTGTATGGTGGTGTGCACCTGTGGTCCCAGCTACTCGATGGGGTGAGACAGGAGGATCATTTGAGCCAGCAGGTCAAAGTTGCAGTGAGCCATGATCAAGCAACTGCACTCCAGCCTGAGAAACAAAGCCAGACCCTGTCTCAAAGCCAAGATGAAACATTGCATATTAAGAACTTACTGGTTTAAGAGGATGCATTTTAACTGAAAAAAATAATTTCATTGGTATAAATAGCTCCATTTCAAGACGACCACACCACAAAAAAAGGTTACTGCTAGATAACAAAGATCCATATTGTTACTCTGCTCAGTAGAAAGGAATCCATTTGTACTTACTGTGACCCTTTGGAGGCTTTCTACATCATAGATAGTGTCATTAGTATTTAACCATGTCTTTGATGATGACAATCCTGAGTGAACCCCTATTCATTTTGCACTGAGTTCTTATATAGTCTTTTCAGTGATTATAACTGCATCATGGAAGATAGGAAATCTCAGTAACATTTTTATTACTTCCTCTGCAAAAATTCTGAACTAAAATATAGTCAACCTCATCTCTGGACTAAACTAGAAAATATACGAGACAAGTTAAGTTATACTTGCGGAACTGTAGGCTCATTAGAGAAACCTGTAGCATCAATTTGTGCCCACTTTAGAATAGCTTTAATCTTACAAATCTACCTAAGGAAAGCAAACCCATTGCAGAGGAATGCTGTCAGTTTAGATATTATAATAATTCAGTCTGTCACTCTTAGCTGCTTAGCTCAGTTCAGACAGCTATAGTGGGGAAGATGTCTAGACTCCCTCCCCTGCCTCTGCCCCAACTCTCAAATAAAAATCCTATATCCTAAAGTACCTTGTAGTTTATTTTTACCAAACAAGCTAGTCTACCTGCAAATTAACAGTAACAGTGATATCACCAGGTAATTTTACTATTGTAAATTAAAGTGAGTATTCCCTTGGACGCTATGATCTTCTCAGTGGGACATGTATTTTCACGTGTTTTGTAATACATATGAGTTAAATAAAGCTAATGCCCTCGCAGATTCTCTTTATGACCATTAGTAATCATTTGTAAGGTAGCTATCAGAATATATTTGTGGCCATGAAATAGTTTTGCTTCATAGGAAACTATTTTTTCTATCCAAAAATAAAACTTATTTTTCATTATAACCTTCTTACCTTTTTTAAAATGTTTCATTCCTTCCTTTCCTATTTCTGCCTAAATGGGTTTTATGGGCTACTGGCTGCTAGGTGATAACTCACTGGGGCCTTCAAGAGGAAAAAGTGCATACTTTTTTCTCAATTTTTTTTTTTCTCTTCTATCAAACTTCTGTTCTACAGTCACAATCAACAAGAGAAACAATCAACATTTTTTGGTCCTTTTTCCTGCTGATTACGTTTGTTTGTTTGTTTGTTTCTTTGTTGTTTGTTTTTGAGAGAGAGTCTCACTGTGTCGCCCAGGCTGGAGTGCAGTGGCACCATCTCGGCTCACTGCAAGCTCTGCCTTCTGGGTTCACACCTTTCTCCTGCCTCAGCCTCCGGAGTAGCTGGGACTACAGGCGCCCGCCACCAGGCCTGGCTAATTTTTTTGTATTTTTAGTAGAGACAGGGTTTCACCATGTTAGCCAGGATGTTTTCTAATGGCCCAAGACAGTAAGAAGTGCTTTGCGTTTGTAATTTACAAAATAAGAGAAGTCTGTGACAACTTTTTTTTTTTTTTTTTTGAGACAGAGTCTCGCTGTGTTGCCAGGCTGGAGTGCAGTGGCGTGATCTCAGCTCACTGCAACCTCCGCCTCCTGGGTTCAAGCAATTCTCCTGCCTCAGCCTCCCGAGTAGCTGGGACTACAGGCATGCGCCACCACGCCCAGCTAATTTTTGTATTTTTAGTAGAGACGGGGTTTCACCATGTTGGCCAGGATGGTCTTGATCGCTTGACCTCGTGATCCACCCACCTCAGCCTCCCAAAGTGCTGGGATTACAGGCGTGAGCCACCGCGCCCGGCTGAAGTAGGTTTTTTTATTGGTGAAGTAGCTAATTACTGTATAATTTGGGGTGAGTCTTGAGTGGGAAGAAGCCTCATGGCACATAAAAAGGTGCTTAATTAATATTTGTTGAAAACACACGCACGCACACACATGCATGCACACACAACCCTACCTGCTGATGTGCCAGAGAATTACAATACTCCTCCTTTGAGACATTCCTTTTAGTTAATTTGTTATATATCCAAAGGTCCTTGTGTTAACATGCAAATAGTTTAACGAAGGACCAGTATTAATCCAATAGCACCAAAGTATGTTAATTTCTTCAATTAAGTTATTCCACAATGTATGCATATCTCAAAACATCATGGTATACACCATGCATATATAAAATTTTTGCCAATTAAAAATAAATTTTAAATAAAATGTTTATACTATAGGTCTATAAAAAAGTACAAATTATTTTTCCGGTGAGGTAATCACTTTGTAACAAAGACTTTATAAATATTCAGTGGCTTAGAGAAGTAAAACGACAGCAGAAAGCACTGCTTTACTTTTTGCTTCCCAACTTTGGACTTGTTTAAAAGATTTACCATTCATTAAATACCCCAAGTATTTACTGAGTATCTACTATAAGTGTAAGGAAGGCACTATTCTAAAAGTGACAGAGAATACAAAGATTAATAAGACATAGGCTCTGTCTTCAATGAGTTTACCATCTACTAGCAGAGGTAAGGCAAATATTTAAATATCTATAGCATAAGATGGAGAGTGATAGATACCAGAAGACAAATATAAACAAGGTATAACATTACTTTAGTGATGGAAGAGATTATTCCTGCCCGTAGATAACCATACTGCAATTTCCAAACAACAAGAAAAAAAAAGAAAACAAGGAGGGGCCAAGATGACCAACTAAAAACAGCTACGGTTGGAGGCTCCCACGTAGAAGAATGAAAACAGCGAGTAAATCCTATGCCAGCAACTGAGGTATCCAGATTCTCTCACTAGGACTGACCAGGCAGTTGGCGCAACCCATGGTAAGTGAGTGAGGAAAAGTAGAGTGGAGTGACAGCCAACCCAGGATCCACACAGGGGAAGGGGAACTCCCACTCCCAGCCAAGGGAGATAATGAGTGATTGTGCTACCGCGCCTGGGGAACCATGCTTTTTCCATGGATCTGTGCAACCCACAGATCAGGAGATCCCCTCATAAGTCCACACCACCCAGGCCTTGGTTCCCAAGCACAGAACTATGCAGATTCTTGGCAGCCACTCAGATGGAGACTGCCTAAGACAACCAAGTTCCTAGGGGAAGGGGCGGCTGCCATCACTGCAACTGCCTGCTGCCAAAGATGACTGAGCTCCAAGTGGGAGGAGTGGCTGCCATCACTGCAACTGCCTGCTGCCAAGACAACTGAGCTCCTGCAGGGAGAGACAGCTGCCATCACTGCAGCTCCAGTCCGCCAGTTTAGAGAGGAAAATAAATAACCTGATGGAGCTGAAAAACACAAGAACTTCGTAATACAACCACAAGTATCAATAGCTGGATAGACCAAGGGAAGGAAAGAATTTTGGAGCTTGAAGACTATCTTGCTGAAATAAGACAAGCAGACAAGATTAGAGAAAAAAGAATGAAAAGGAATGAACAAAACCTCTGAGAACTACGGGATTATGTAAAAAGACCAAACCTACAACTGATTGGGGTACCTGAAAGAGATAGGAGAATGGAACCAAGTTGGAAAACGTACATCAGGATATCATCCAGAATTTCTCCAACCTAGCAAGATAGGCCAACATTCAAATTCAGGAAATCTAGAGAACCACAGTAAGATACTCAATGAGAAGAAAGATCATCCCCAAGACACATAATCATCAGATTCTCCAAAGTAAAATGAAGGAAAAGCATTAAGGGCAGCCAGAGAAAAAGGCCAGGTTACCTATAAAGGGAAGCCCATCAGAGTAACAGTGGACCTCTCAGCAGAAACCCTACAAGCCAGAAGAGATTGGGGGCCAATATTCAGTATCCTTAAAGGAAAGAATTTCCAAGCCAGAATTTCATAACCAGCCAAACTAAACTTTGTAAAGTGAAGGAAAAATAAAATCCTTTTCAGAAAAGCAAATACTGAGGGAATTTGTCACCACCAGGCCCGTCTTGCAGGAGCTCCTGAGAGAAGCACTAAATATGGAAAGAAAAAACCAATACCTGCCACTACAAACACACACTAAAGTACACAGACCAATGACACTTCGAAGCAACTACTTCATCAAGTCTGCAAAATAACCAGCTAGCTTCATGATGGCAGGATCAAATTCACACATATATTAACCTTAAATGTAAATGAGCTAAATGCCCCCAGTTGAAAGACACAGAATGGCAAGCTGGATAAAGAGTCAAGACCCATCAGTGTGCTGTATTAAAGAGACCCATCTCATGTGCAAAGACACACATAGGCTCAAAATAAAGGGGTGGAGGAAATTTTACCAAGCAAATAGCAGAGAAAACCAGGGGTTGCAATCCTAGTGTTAAAGTCTTATAAAACAGACATTAAACCAAAAAAAAAGATCAAAAAAGACAAGGGCATTACATAATGGTAAAGGCTCAATTCAACAAGTGCTAACTATCCTAAATATACAGGAGGACCTAGATTCATAAAACAAGTTCTTAGAGACCTACAAAGAGACTTAGACTCCCACACAATAATAGTGGGAGGCTTTAATACTGCACTGTCAATATTAGATCACTGAGACAGAAAATTAACAAAGATATTCAGGACCCAAACTCAACTCTGGATTAAGTGGACCTGACAGATATCTACAGAACTCTCCACCCAAAAACAAGAGAATATATATTCTTCTTTGTGCCATATGGCACTTACTCCTAAAAAGATTGCATAATTGGAAGTAAAACACTCCTAGCAAATACCAAACAACTGAAATCAGAAGAAACAATCTCTCAGACCACAGTGCAATAAAATTAGAACTCCAGGTTAAGAAACTCACTCAAAACCACACAGCTACATGGAAATTAAGCCACCTGCCCCTGAATGACTCCTGGATAAATAATGAAATCAAGGCAGAAATCAAGAAGTTCTTTGAAACCAGTGAGAATATAGAGACATCATGCCAGAACCTCTGGGACACAGCCAAAGCAGTGTTAAGAGGGAAAGTTATAGCACTAAATGCCCACATCAGAAAGTTAAAAGATCTCAAATTGACATCCTAATATCAAAATTAAAAGAACTAGAGAACCAAGAGCAAAAAAAAGGCCAAAGCTAGCAGAAGACAAGAAATAACCAAGATCAGAGCAGAACTGAAAGAGATAGAGACACGAAAAACCTTAAAAAAATCGTTGAATCTAGGAGCTGGTTTTTTTTTTTTTGAAAAAAAAGATTAATAAAATAGACTACTAGCCAGACTAATAAAGAAGGAAAGAGAGAAGAATCAAATAGACACAATAAAAAATGATAAAGGGGATATTACCACTGACCCTACAGAAATATGAACAACCATCAGAGAATACTATAAACACCTCTATGCAAATAAACTAGAAAATCTAGAAGAAATGGATAAATTCCTGGACACACACACCCTTGCAAGTCTGAACCAGGAAGAAGTTGAATCTCTGAATAGATAATAACAAGTTCTGAAATTGAGGCAGTAATTAATAGCCTACCAACCAAAAAAAGCCCAGGACCAGATGGATTCACAGCCAAATTCTACGAGAGGTACAAAGAGAAGCTGGTGCCATTTCTTCTGAAACTATTCCAAACAACTGAAAAGGAGGCACTCCTCTCTGACTCATTTTATGAGGCCAGCATCATCCTGATATCAAAACCTGGCAGAGATACAACAAAAAAAGAATATCCCTGATGATCATTGATGCAAAAATTCTCAATAAAATACTGACAAACCGAATCCAGCAGCACATCAAAAAGCTTATCCACATGATCAAGACAGCTTCATCCCCAAGATGCAAGGCTGGTTCAACATATGCAAATCAATAAACATGATTTATCACAAAAACAGAACTAAAGACAAAAACCACATGATTATCTCAATAGACACAGAAAAGGCCTTTGATAAAATTCAACTTCCCTTCATGTTAAAAATTTTCAATAAACTAGGTATTGTTGGAACATACCTCAAAATATAAGGGCAATTTATGACAAACCCACAGCCAATATCATACTGAATGAGAAAAAGCTCAAAGCATTCCTCTTGAAAATCAGCACAAGACAAGGATGCCTTCTCTCACCACTCCTATTCAACATAGAATTGGAAATTCTGACCAGGGCAATCAGACAAGAGAAAGAAATAAAGGGTATTCCGATAGGAAGAGAGGAAGTCAAGCCATCTCTGTTTGCAGATAACATACTCCTATATCTGAAAACCCCATCACCTCAGCCCCAAAGCTTCTTAAGCTGATAAACACCTTCAGCAAAGTACAAAATCAATGTGCAAAAATCACAAGCATTCCTATACACCAGCAGTAGACAAGCAGAAAGCCAAATCATGAATGAATTCCCTTTCACAATTGCTAAAAAGAGAATAAAATACCTAGGAATACAGCTAACAAGGGAAGTGAAGGACCTCTTCAAGGAGAACTACAAACTGCTGCTCAAGGAAATCAGAGAGCACACAAACAAATGGAAAAACATTCCGCACTCATGGATGGGAAAAATCAATATCATGAAAATGGCCATACTGCCCAGAGTAATTTATAGATTCAATGCTATTCCCATTAAACTACGCTTGACATTTTTCACAGAATTAGAAAAAACTACTTTAAAGTTCATATGGAACCAAAAAAGAGCCTATATAATGAAGACAATCCTAAGCAAAAAGAACAAATCTGAAGGCATCACATATCCGACTTCAAACTCAACTACAAGGCTATAGTAACCAAAATAGAGGGTAGTAGTACAAAAACAGATACATAGACCAGTGTAACAGAATATAGAACTCAAAACTAACACTGCACATCTACAGCCATGTAATCTTCAACAAACCTGACAAAAGCAATGGGGAAAGGATTTGCTATTTAATAAATGGTGCTGGGAGAACTGGCTAGCCATATGCAGAAAACTGAAACTGGACCCTTTCCTTACACCTTATACAAAAGTTAACTCAAGATGGATTAAAGATTTAAATGTAAAACCCAAAACTATAAAAATCCTAGAAGAAAATCTGGGCAATACCATTCAGGACATAGACACGGACAAAGATTTCATGACAAAAACGTCAAAGGCAATTGCAACAAAAGCAAAAATTGACAAATAGGATCTAATTAAAGAGCTTCTGCACAGCAAAAGAAACTGTCATCAGAGTGAAGAGACAAACTACAGAATGGGAGAAAATTATTGCAATCTATCCATCAGACAAAGGTCTAATATCCAGAATCTACAAGAAAAAAATAACCCCATTTAAAAGTGGGCAAAGGATATGTACAGACACTTCTCAAAAGAAGATATACATGCAGCCAACAAACATATGGAAAAAAGCTCAATATCACTGATCATTAGAGAAATGCAAATCAAAAACACAATGAGATACCATCTCATTCCAGTCAGAATGGCAATTATTAAAAAGTCAAGAAACAACAGATGCTGTCAAGGCTGTGGAGAAATGGGAACTCTTTTACACTGTTGGTAGTTCAACCATTGTGGAAGACAGTGTGGTGATTCCTCAAAGACCTGGAACTAGAAATACCATTTGATCCAGCAATCCCATTACTGGGTATATACCCAAAGGAATATAAATCATTCCCTTATAAAGATACATGCATGTGTATGCTCATTGCAGCATTTATTCACAATAGCCTCGCGGCGAGTGTTACAGTTCTTAAAGATGGTATGTCCACAGTTTGTTCCTTCAGATGTTCAGATGTGTCCAGAATTTCCTCCTTCTGGTGGGTTCGTGGTCTCACTGACTTCAGGAGTGAAGCTGCAGACCTTCACGGTGAGTGTTACAGCTCTTAAAGGTGGCACGTCTGGAGTTGTTCGTTCCTTCCGGTGGGCTCGTGGTCTTGCTGGCTTCAGGATTGAAGCTGCAGACCTTCACCGTGAGTGTTACAGCTCTTAAAGGCAGCACGGACCCAAAGAGTGAGCAGCAGCAAGATTTATTGCGAAGAGTGAAAGAACAAAGCTTCCACAGCATGGAAGGGGACCCGAGCAGGTTGCCGCTGCTGGCTTGGGCAGCCTGCTTTTATTCCCTTATCTGACGCCACCCACATCCTGCTCATTGGCCCATTTTACAGAGAGCTAATTGGTCTGTTTTGACAGGGTGCTGATTGGTGCATTTACAAACCTTGAGCTAGACACAGAATGCTGATTGGTGCATTTACAATCCTTTAGCTAGACACAAAAGTTCTCCAAGTCCCCACTAGATTAGCTAGACACAGAGCACTGATTGGTGCATTTACAAACCTTGAGCAAGACACAGAGCACTGATTGGTGCATTTACAAACCTTGAGCTAGACACAGAGTGCTGATTGATGTGTTTATAATCCTTTAGCTAGACACAGAGTACTGATTGGTGCATTTACAATCCCCTAGCTAGACATAAAATTTCGCTAAGTCCCCATCAGATTAGTTAGATACAGAGCACTGATTGGTGCATCCACAAACCCCGAGCTAGACACAGAGTGCTGATTGGTGCATATACAATCCTCCAGATTGACATAAAAGTTCTCCAAGTCCCCACCAGACTCAGGAGCCCAGCTGGCTTCACCTAGTGGGTCACGTGCCAGGGCCGCGGGCAGAGCTGCCTGCCAGACCTGCGCCACGTGCCGGCACTCCTCAGCCCTTGAGCAGTCAATGGGACTGGGCGCTGTGGAGCAGGGGGCGGCGCCTGTCGTTGGGGAGGCTTGGGCCCCACAGGAGCCCACAGTGGGGTTGGGGGTGTCGCTCAGGCATGGCAGGCTGCAGGTCCCAAGCCCTGCCCCTCAAGGAGGCAGCTGAGGCCCAGCAAGAATTCAAGCGCGGCGCTGGCAGGCCAGCAATGCTGGGGGACCCAGCACACCCTCCGCAGCTGCTGGCCCGGTGCTAAGCCCCTCACTGCGGGGCCCGCCGTGCCCACGCCCACCCAGAACTCATGCTCGCCTGCAAGTGCCGCACACAGCCCCAGTTCCCACCCGCTCCTCTCCACACCTCCCTGCAAGCAGAGGGAGCCGGCTCCGGCTTCGGCCAGCCCAGAGAGGGGCTCCCACAGTGCAGCGGCAGGCTGAAGGGCTCCTCAAGTGCAGCCAGAGTGGACACGAGGCCAAAGAGGCGCCGAGAGCGAGCGAGGGCTGCTAGAATGTTGTCACCTCTCACCTATACACCATGGAATGCTATGCAGCCATAAAAAGGAATGAGATCATGGCCTTTGCAGGGACAGGGAGGGAGCTGGAAGCCATTATCCTCAGTAAACTAACACAGGAACAGAAAACCAAACACTGCATGTTCTCACTTAAAGTGGGAGTTGAACAACAAGAACACATGGGCACATGGGGGGGCAACAGCACACACTGGGTCCTGTCAGAGGGTTGCAGGGAAGGAGAGCATCAGAAAGAATAGCTGGGCCTAATACCTAGGTAGTGGGTTGATTGTGCAGCAAACCACCATGGCACAAGTTTACCTGTGTAACAAACCTGCACATCCTGCACATGTATCCTGGAATATAAAATAAATAAAATAAAATAAAATAAACTTAGCAGAACCATCAGGTGGTTTACTACTCTCTTTTTCTTTCTTCCTTCCTTTCTTGCTTCCTTCCTTCCTCTTTCTTGTTCTCTTTCTCTTTCTTTCTTTTTCTTTCCTTTCTGCTGGACTGTTATATTCTTCATGGCAGGGTATATTTTACTCTCAGTATCCCAAGTCCCTAACTGTTCCTGGTTCATAAAGTGCACTCAGTAAATATTTGTTGAATGGGTATGTGTATCACTGATCATCAAGCTTGCTGTTTAATAAGAAAATGCCTATTACAAAGCATATTCAACAGATAAAACCTATATAACTAAAAAGTAGAATTTTCTTCTCAGAAACTAAACATTTTTAAAAGACAACTTTTGTGCCACATTTTCTTAATCCAGTCTATCGTTGTTGGACATTTGGGTTGGTTCCAACTCTGCTATTGTGAATAGTGCCGCAATAAACATACGTGTGCATGTGTCTTTATAGCAGCATGATTTATAGTCCTTTGGGTATATACCCAGTAATGGGATGGCTGGGTCAAATGGTATTTCTAGTTCGAGATCCCTGAGGAATCGCCACACTGACTTCCACAATGGTTGAACTAGTTTACAGTCCCACCAACAGTGTAAAAGTGTTCCTATTTCTCCACATCCTCTCCAGCACCTGTTGTTTCCTGACTTTTTAATGATGGCCATTCTAACTGGTGTGAGATGGTATCTCACTGTGGTTTTGATTTGCATTTCTCTGATGGCCAGTGATGATGAGCATTTTTTCGTGTGTTTTTTGGCTGCATAAATGTCTTCTTTTGAGAAGTGTCTGTTCATGTCCTTCGCCCACTTTTTGATGGGGTTGTTTGTTTTTTTCTTGTAAATTTGTTTGAGTTCATTGTAGATTCTGGATATTAGCCCTTTGTCAGATGAGTAGGTTGCAAAAATTTTCTCCCATTCTGTAGGTTGCCTGTTCACTCTGATGGTAGTTTCTTTTGCTGTGCAGAAGCTCTTTAGTTTAATTAGATCCCATTTGTCAATTTTGGCTTTTGTAAGAAAATGTGGCACATATACACCATGGAATACTATGCAGCCATAAAAAATGATGAGTTCATGTCCTTTGTAGGGACATGGATGAAACTGGAAAACATCATTCTCAGTAAACTGTCGCAAGGACAAAAAACGAAACACCGCATGTTCTCACTCATAGGTGGGAATTGAACAATGAAAACTCATGGACACAGGAAGGGGAACATCACACTCCGGGGACTGTTGTGGAGTGGGGGGAGGGGGGACGGACAGCATTAGGAGATATACCTAATGCTAAATGACGAGTTAAATGGGTCCAGCAAAACAACATGGCACATGGATACATATGTAACAAACCTGAACGTTGTGCACATGTACCCTAAAACCTAAAGTATAATAATAAAAAAAAGAAAAAAAGACAACTTTTGTAAGATTATATCCAGTTTGCATCATAAAGTGCAGCCTATCACCAAAAAAATAAAAAAACGATCTGATCTGAGACCTATAAATCTGAATAAAAAGCAGAAGCAGCAATATTATTCTGCCTAGTTACACTGGTTGTGACAATGATTTTTTTATATTTGAATGAGTCGGTCAAGACCTCAATGAAAATGAGTTATAAATAAGTTTATATTTCAATCCTTTTTTAAGTGTTCACCCACAATTTGAATAGAAAATTCTATGTAGCACTAAATAATCTCTAAGGTTTTTCAAACTGAAAATTTTGCGATTTTGATTCACCATGAGAAGAGATCACATATTAGTAGTATAAGCAACTTTGTATATATTTTTCTTAGGTGCCTATGACAATGTCATTAGTCTTAGAATGAAAACCCTTTAGACGGAGTCTCGCTCACCCAGTGCTCGCTGTTGCCCGGGCTGGAATGCGGTGGCGTGGTCTGGCCTCGCGGCAGCCTCTACCCCCCGGCCGCCTGCCTTGGCCTGCCAGGGTGCTGGGATTGCAGCCACTGCCCGGCCGCCACCCCATCTGGAAGGTGGGGAGCGCCTCTGCCCGGCCGCCCCGTCTGGGAGGTGAGGAACACGTCTGCCCAGCCGCCCCGTCTGGGAGGTGAGGAGCGCCTCTGCCCGGCCGCCCCGTCTGGGAAGTGAGGAGCGCCTCTGCCCGGCCACCCACCGTCTGGGAAGTGAGGAGCGCCTCTGCCCGGCCACCCATCGTCTGGGAAGTGAGGAGCGCCTCTGCCCGGCCACCCATCGTCTGGGAAGTGAGGAGCGCCTCTGCCCGGCCGCCCCGTCTGGGAAGTGAGGAGCGCCTCTGCCCGGCCGCCCCGTCTGGGAAGTGAGGAGCGCCTCTGCCCGGCCTCCCATCGTCTGGGAGGTGAGGAGCGCCTCTGCCCGGCCGCCCCGTCCGGGAGGAAGTGAGGAGCACCTCTGCCCGGCCACCCCGTCCGGGAAGAAGTGAGGAGCGCCTCTGCCCGGCCGCCCCGTCCAGGAAGAAGTGAGGAGCGCCTCTGCCCGGCCGCCCCGTCCGGGAAGAAGTGAGGAGTGCCTCTGCCCGGCCGCCCCCGTCCGGGGAGAAGTGAGGAGCGCCTTTCCCCGGCCGCCCCGTCTGGGAAGTGAGGAGCGCCTCTGCCCGGCCGCCCCGTCTGGGAAGTGAGCAGCGCCTCTGCCCGGCCGCCCCGTCCGGGAAGAAGTGAGGAGCGCCTCTGCCCGGCCGCCCCGTCCGGGAAGAAGTGAGGAGCGCCTCTGCCCGGCCGCCCCGTCCGGGAAGAAGTGAGGAGCGCCTCTGCCCGGCCGCCCCGTCCGGGAAGAAGTGAGGAGCGCCTCTGCCCGGCCGCCCCGTCCGGGAAGAAGTGAGGAGCGCCTCTGCCCGGCCGCCCCGTCCGGGGGGAAGTGAGGAGCGCCTCTGCCCGGGCGCCCCGTCCGGGAAGAAGTGAGGAGCGCCTCTGCCCGGCCGCCCCGTCCGGGAAGAAATGAGGAGCGCCTCTGCCCGGCCACCCACCGTCTGGGAAGTGAGGAGCGCCTCTGCCCGGCCACCCACCGTCTGGGAAGTGAGGAGCGCCTCTGCCCGGCCGCCCCATCTGGGAAGTGAGGAGCGCCTCTGCCCGGCCACCCACCGTCTGGGAAGTGAGGAGCGCCTCTGCCCGGCCACCCACCGTCTGGGAAGTGAGGAGCGCCTCTGCCCGGCCGCCCCATCTGGGAAGTGAGGAGCGCCTCTGCCCGGCCACCCATCGTCTGGGAAGTGAGGAGCGCCTCTGCCCGGCCACCCATCGTCTGGGAAGTGAGGAGCGCCTCTGCCCGGCCACCCTGTCTGGGAAGTGAGGAGCGCCTCTGCCCGGCCGCCCCATCTGGGAAGTGAGGAGCGCCTCTGCCCGGCCACCCATCGTCTGGGAAGTGAGGAGCGCCTCTGCCCGGCCTCCCATCGTCTGGGAGTTGAGGAGCGCCTCTGCCCGGCCGCCCCGTCCAGGAGGAAGTGGGGAGCGCCTCTGCCCGGCCGCCCCGTCCGGGAAGAAGTGAGGAGCGCCTCTGCCCGGCCACCCCGTCTGGGAGGTGAGGAGCGCCTCTGCCCGGCCACCCATCGTCTGGGAGGTGAGGAGCGCCTCTGCCTGGCCACCCATCATCTGGGAGGTGAGGAGCGCCTCTGCCCGGCCACCCATCGTCTGGAAAGTGAGGAGCGCCTCTGCCCGGCTGCCCCATCTGGGAAGTAAGGAGTGCCTCTGCCCGGCCACCCATCGCCTGGGAGGTGAGGAGCGCCTCTGCCCGACCACCCATCGTCTGAGAAGCGAGGAGCGCCTCTGCCCGGCCACCTATCGTCTGGGAAGAACTGAGGAGCATCTCTGCCTGGCCGCCCCGTCTGGGAAGTGAGGAGCCCCTCTGCCCGGCCGCCCCGTGTCTGGGTAGAAGTGAGGAGCTCCTCTGCCTGGCTGCTCCATCTGGGAGGTCTACCACGGAGGCCAGAAGCAATGTGGGGGCTGGACGTGGTGGCTCACGCCTGTGGTCCCGGCACTCTGGGGGGCGAGGCGGGTTGATCACTTCGGGCTAGGAGTTCGAGACCAGTCTGGCCAACTTGGCGAAACATGAAGAATACAACAGACAAACCAACCAACCAACTCAATGACAACAAAACAGGTCCACCCTGGAGTCATACTCTAATTTTTTCTATTTTCCTCCCTTTCTGATCCTTTATCCCACTTTCTTTTTCTTCCTCTTCCTTCTCCCTCTTCTTTGTCAAATAGAGGATTGAGTTATTATCACTGATCCATATAAAGTCCCTCTCTCATTTATTTTAACTCCCACCCCCATTTCTATTCCCCAACTTCCCATGTGCAACCTTCCTAATATGTTTGATATGCATCTTTGTGTTTGTATGTATTTTTAGAAAATGTTTATTGTTTTTGTATGCAAAAAAAATTAATAAAAAAAAACACACAAAAAACAACAAACAAAACAAAAAAAACCCAAAAAAAAAAAAAAAAAAAAAAGAATGAAAACCCTTTGGGGTAGTGCCTTTAAGTCAATTCATTAAACATGTCTGGAGCAGCCACTGGGACTGGAGTGGAAGTGCTAAATTTAATAAGTTGCAATGACCAGAAACTCACAATCTTATGAAGGATACATATAATCATTATAAAGTGTTTTAAAGAGATGGGAGCTTATGTATTTCACATATCTAAGTCTGGAGCCACGCAGTCTAGGGTTTTTACAGCAGCTCTACATTGTCATCAGGGACTTGGACTCTTTTTTCATTTTACCTTTCTATACTTACTGCATGGGCTTGCATCTTCATAGTTCAGAAGTGGCTACAGCACCTCCCAGTCCCCAGTGTCAGCCCGGCTCCCAGTTCCAGCCATGTTCCAGGTAGAAAAACCGGTAGATGGGCAAAAGCTTTTTCCTCCTAAAGCTTCATATGTTCATCTTTTTATTTGTAAGAGGAAGCCTGCCCCAGGGACTTATTCCTACCCCTGATTGGCCAGAATTATATCATACGGCCACTCCTAGCTGCTTAAGAAGGGGATTGTGGATAGCAGGTAGGAGAGCTAAGCAGCAGTATTTGCAGTTACTACTTTCTGTTAACTCTTCAGGATGTAGACTTATATGGCTCCAAGGAAAAGTCCAAGTTATTTATATATGAAGATATAATACTCCAAGAAGTTCCTTCTTGTCATTAAATTATGCATTTATTAATTCAACAAATACTATTTTTTGTTTGCTAATATGTGCCAGATACTGTTCTAAGTATTGGGGACAAAAACAGTAAACAAGACAAAGTTGCTGCTCTCGTGGAGTTTTATGTTCTATTGAGAAGAGGAAAGCTATATACAAATATAACTATACATATTTATATTTACATATTATATATATGGTTATGAATATCCATATTATGTATGTACATTGGTATGTATATAGCTATGAAGAAAAGAAAAGTAGGGTAAGGGAAATAAAGAGTGATAGTAGGTATTATTCCATAGAGAGTATTCAGCAAATTTCTCTCTGATGAAGTGATATTTGAGCAGAGACCTGAAAGAAGTGATGGATAGATGGGGAAATGAGAGACTATCTGGGGAAGAATGGCTCAAGCAGAGGAAACAAAGTACAAAGACCCTGAGGAGAGATGAATTTGGCATGAGCAAGTAAAAGAAAGGAACCAGTATGACTAGAGCTCAGTAAACAAAGATAGAATGTTAGGAGGACAGTGGGAGCCATAATATTTTGGGCCTTATAGGCCATAGCAGAGATTTTATTGTAAGGGACGTGGAAAGTCATTAGAGAGCTATGAGCAGAGATTAGCACAATCCAATGATTCAAAGAATCATCATAACTGTTGTGTGGAGAATAAACTATAGTATGACAAGGATAGAAGCAGAGAGGCCAGTTAGGATGCTATTCAATTTCCCAGGAAATCAATGATGGTCTCAACTATTGTAGTAATCGAAGTGGTGAGTAATTATCAGATTCCAGATATATTTCAAAGATAGTTTAAATATATGATAAGAATCAAGTATCTTGCAAGGTTCTGGCTTAATAACTGGAAGAATGGAGTTGCTATTTACTGAAATGGGAACTGCAAGAGAATAAGTCATCGCAGGGATGGAAAAGGAGGATGGGGAATTAAGAGTTTGTTTTGGGACATTTTAGGTTTGAGTTGCTGGTTGCACATCCAAATGCATGTTGGATGATATAAAAATGTAGAATTGAGGGTAGAGGTTGAGATTGGAGACACAAAATTAGTAGTTTTAATGTATGGATTATATGAATGCTTTGGGACTAAATATGGTCACCTGTGGAGTCGATAGCTAAATAATAATATTTCTCCATAATTTTTTTCAGAGGAGAGAAAATTTTCTGTGATATCCTAAATAGAAGTTTGGGAACTTCATTTTACTAACTAGTGCATTAAGTATTCAAAATTGTGTGTAGTAGTTGAGGACGTGAACTCTGAAGCCAAAATTACCTAGTTTTCAATCTTAGCTGTTCTGTTACTAGCTCTGTGATTTAGGAAATGGTACATAATTTCTCTAAGCTTCTCTTTCCTCACCTATAAATATGGATAATTATGGTGCCTCACCATAAGATTGTTAGGAGGATTAATGAGTTAATTTAGTACACTGCCTTGACACATAGGAAGCACTCAAAAAGGATTAGTCAATGTCATCATTGAATTTCACTAAGTTTTGACACATGATGTAACATTGCTAACTTGATTTAATGTTCCACCAGAGCAGGCTATATTTTGGAGGCAGGAGAAACAGTTTCTCACCTGATAATCTTCATCTGGGGACATTTGAAATTGGGAGTTGTGATGTTATAAGTCATTGCCACTTTTTAATCTGTGTTACAGCATCATATTCTTAGTTAATTATCTTACTGTTTAGGTCACAGTGCTGTCGATATCACCAAGGTGGCTAGAAGACATCGCATGTCTCCTTTTCCTCTGACATCTATGGACAAAGCCTTTATCACAGTCCTGGAGATGACTCCGGTGCTTGGGACAGAAATCATCAATTACCGAGGTACTATTATATTTGACCATTGCCCTTTCTTTTCTTCATTTTTTTCCAAATAAGATTCATGTAACATTAATGCACAGTTTTCCTGAAAAAGAAAGATTATTAGCCATTATTACAATTATCATCCTTTTTTTTCCTTATTTCCACTCAATAAGAAAAAGGCTAAGGGTTCAGCCTTAACAGTATACAGAGTAAAATCCATGAAACTGCCTTTTCATTAAAAAAAAAAAAGAAGAAGAAAACTAGCTGCATTTCTGCTGTCCATCAAAATACCAATGCTGCAAACTAAAGAAAGGGCTGGCTTAATAACTGGAAGAATGGAGTTGCTATTTACTGAAATGGGAACTGCAAGAGAATAAGTCATCGCAGGGATGGAAAAGGAGGATGGGGAATTAAGAGTTTGTTTTGGGACATTTTAGGTTTGAGTTGCTGGTTGCACATCCAAATGCATGTTGGATGATATAAAAATGTAGAATTGAGGGTAGAGGTTGAGATTGGAGACACAAAATTAGTAGTTCCAGCACTGAGTGAGGAAAGTAGTTAACTCTGAGTCTATATGATGTCCTTTCTCTCAGAAATGGGAGACAACTAATATGTCCTGTAATTGTCTTTTTCTGTTTGGAAAACCTATATTTAAATGTAAAAATGTAAAAAAAAATATTAATTTATCCATGGATACTAAGACAACGGAAAGGTAGCATTCTCCAGTATTTTGTTTTTAATTAACAATTTCCATTTCTAAAAATTCAGCATAGGAGTTGTATTTAGGCATCCAGTTCCAGAAGACCAGGCTCCTGAGGAGAACTTCCAGCCAATAAAGCATGTGGTTTCTTCCCAACACCAAAAAGAGAAGTTGTATTCAGTGCAATTTGAATAAAATGTAGTTTCTTAATTTGTTATGCAGAAAGAAACAACACAACAGAATTAATTTTATAAATAAAAGCTTTATAGAATCATAAAATATTCAAACTACAATGAACAGTAGAGAGCACAAACACCCTAATTTTTTTGTCAAGGAAACTCAAACTCAGAATAGCAGAAAAGGAATAGGATTAAGGTCTCAAGATTTACATTCTTCCTTTTACTACATAATTGTGCTCTTCTTCAACCATTAAATTATAAAAAATAATGGCAGCTAACTTACTGGTGCCAGATTTTAGCTCTTTTGTCTGTGTCCCCACTTAGACAAGGATTGTTATTATACAATTTGCCCTTATCCTACGTCTTTGGTTCACATTCTTTTAGATATGCATATCATTAGGCTTAAACCGTTTGTTTTTCTTTTACTCGTCAATAAAGGAAAGATTTGAAAACTCACTAGAGTAGGGGATTAGTCAGGAATTAACTGTGTGATTTCAGAACAATTTTAATGGAATAGTTTTGTTTTATTATTAAAGGTAGAATGTTGAGATATGTATTGGTATCAGTAGAAACCAAGACATTTTCAGAAAATATGAATGTAAAAAGTTATAAAAAAATTAATAATACTTTACCTGTTATAAAAATAAATAAACCATCCCTGTTTTTTTTTTTTTTATAATTTCAGAGGAGTTTCCCTTAACATCAGTCCTTAAAAAAATCTCACCATGTACTCCAGGTCACATTTAAAGAGACATTCTAATTTAAAAAAAAAAAAAAAAGTTGGAAATTGCCATTTCATTTTTCCTCCAGAGAAAAATGCTGTCAGATGTATTCTCTTTTCCCTTCATGTGCTTGTTTCCCATTCATTTATTCATCAAATCAGTTGTCACTTGGACGTGAGCAGACTCTTCATAGATGGATAACTTTTTGTCAAGTGTTTCCACCTATGATGATGAAAAATAATAATGAGGTTTGCATTGAACCTTTGAAATAGATCACACTCAATTTTTTGTGCAAAAGGGTATCGTAATTAGACCCCCTAGGCACTTTGATTAGGTGTTTAGAAACCATCGTGTGTAGAAACGTAATTTACTTTGTTCAACAAATATTTAATAAACATCAAGTAAATGTCAGATACTATGTTAAGTCCTGTATTTGCAAAGATGAATAAAAATAAAACTCCTGCCCCGTGGATTTCATAGGCTAGTGCGGAAGAGATAGGTAAATTAATGTGGTACTTGTATCCTTTAATTGGCTCCTTTACAGGCTTGCCTTCCTTTGTGAATTCCTTGAAAAGCTTTCTTTACAGTTTTTTTTCCTTGGCCCTTTTCACATCTTGTCCATTGACTTCAGATGGCCTCATGCCGGCTAGTAGTTTCAGATACCATTTATAAAGTAAATTGTAAATCTTTACCATTGCCCAGAGCTTGTCCAAGCTCCAAACTCATATTCTAAATGTATTATGTATCTGCTGCTAGTAAATATAACATGACAAATACTAAACTTATTTTCTCTACAATACTTGCTTTTCTACATCCTCTTAAAACTGTCCCTTGTTCTGCATTCCCTCTGTTACTGTTTTAGTTTAGGTGTTTTTTTTTTCTTTTTTTTTTTTTTTTTTTTCTGAGACGCAGTTTTACTCTTGTTGCCCAGACTGGAGTGCAATGGCACGATCTTGGTTCACGGCAACCTCCACCTCCCAGGTTCAAGTGATTCTCCTTCCTCAGCCTCCTGAGTACCTGGGATTACAGGCATGCACCAGTATGCCCAGCTAACTTTGTATTTTTAGTAGAGATGGGGTTTCTCCATGTTGGTCAGGCTGGTCTCGAACTCCTGATCTCAGGTGATCCACCCACCTCGACCTCCCAAAGTGCTCACAGGAGTGAGCCACTGTGCCTGGCCCTGTTTAGGTCTTTATTATTAACTTCCTGGACAATTGTTACAGGCTCCCCTCCCCCCAGTTAACATCTTCCCAATCCATTCTCCAATTTGATGCCAAAGTAATCTGTTCAAATTTGCTAGTTTGTTATTAACACTCCCTACACGCAACTCTTCAGCAGTTTTTTCATAACCTCAAGATAAAATTCAAACTCCTTAACATGTCATGAAAGGCCCTTTATAATCTGATTTCTTCTAATTTTTTTGTTTCTTCTCTTACCTTTTTATTATCAGACCTTGCTTCTCCCTAAACCTGACATGATGATTCTTACTTCTTATTCTCTCTTATCTCTAAGCCTTTATTTATATATATATTTTTTTAAGAGACTAGGTCTCACTATGTTTCCCAGGCTGGCCTTGAGCTCTTGGCCTCAAGCGATCCTCTTGCCTCAGCCTCCCAAAGTACTAGTATTACAGGCATAAGCCACCACGCCTGGCCCCTTTGCTTATATAGTTTTTGCTTGGAAAAACTTTATCTTACTTCTCTACATATTAACTATTGCCTAACTACCACATATTCTTTAAGATCAAGCTTAAGATGCTTCTCCTTTATGAATTCTTTCCTGATGTCTGCTTCCCCCTTTGCCTACCTGAGTTAAACACTCTTCATTCGTGTTCCCATAGCACCTTCTTCATATGTTTTGTAAGACAACTGACTGAAATATTTGTTCACTATTAATTTTAAATGCCCTAATAAATAACGTGGACATAAAAAAAAGCAGAGTGCTGTAAGTGTGAATCACTGTAAATTGAATTGTCATAAGTCAAATAAAGCCTAGAAAAAAAGGTAGAAGTTCATTCTCACTACACTTCAGAATATTTTCTTTACCAAGTATATTTGCGTTTCAATGAGCAAACCTTTATAGTTTGTTTTGATTTCAGCTAGATGTACCTTTAAACTATTTAATATCGTCATTAATCACTGAGTAGGAAAAAGTATTTGGGGGAATCAAAAGGCCTTCACGTTTCATGAAATTACAAATATTTTGCCTCTGCAAACACTCTAACACCTACAATCACAGAAGCCCTTAGAGGAAGGCCAGCGTTTTGTAAGGAAAATCTAGGACCAACTGAATCTGTTCATGCATTTGAAGCTGTGACATCTCTAAAATGATTTTTATATGTCTAAGAAGGTTCAATAATAATAAAAAAAAAAAGAGCCCACATTGGCAAGACAATCCTAAGCAAAAACAACAAAGCTGGAGGCATCACACTACCTGACTTCAAACTACACTACAAGGCTACAGTAACCAAAACAGCATGGTACTGGTACCAAAACAGATATATAGACCAATGGAACAGAACAGAGGCCTCAGAAATAACACCACCCATCTACAACCATCTGATCTTTGACAATCTTGACAAAAACAAGAAATGGGGAAAACTATTTTTCCCCAGAAAATAAGTCCAGAAAACTAAGGACTTAACATGTAGAGAAAATGCTGTAAGTGATTGTTGTGAAGGTCATAGACACAGAGAACTCTATGAAGGAATTTCAGAGTGTATAGTACATGAAACACTTTGGATATAATAGTAAGAGTAAGAGGGTAACTTGAGATCAAATGAGCATTTTTTCATGTGCCTGTTGGCTGCATAAATGTCTTCTTTTGAGAAGTGTCTGTTCATATCCTTTGCCCACTTTTTGATGGGGTTGTTTGGTTTTTTTCTTGTAAATTTGTTTAAGTTCTTTTAGTAGATTCTGGATATTAGCCCTTTGTCAGATGGGCAGATTGCAAAAATTTTCTCCCATTCTGTAGGTTGCCTATTCACTCTGATGGTAGTTTCTTTTACCGTGCAGAAGCTCTTTAGTTTAATTAGATCCCATTTGTCAATTTTGCTTTTGTTGCCCTTGCTTTTTGTACTTTAGTCATGAAGTCGTTGCCCATGCCTATGTCCTGAATGGTATTGCCTAGATTTTATTCTAGGGTTTTTATGGTTTTAGGTCTAACATTTAAGTCTTTTATCCATCTTGAATTAATTTTTGTATAAGGTGTAAGGAAGGGATCTGGTTTCAGCTTTCCAGTTTCAGCTTTCTACATATGCCTAGCCAGTTTTCCCAGCACTATTTATTAAATAGGGAATCCTTTCCCCATTTCTTTTTTTTTTTTTTTTTTTTTTTTTCTGGAGATGGAGTCTCTCTCTGTTGCCCAGGCTGGAGTGCAGTAGCAGGATCTTGGCTCACTGCAAGCTCCTCTTCCCGGGTTCACGCCATTCTCCTGCCTCAGCCTCCCGAGTAGCTGGGACCACAGGCGCCCGCAACCACGCCCGGCTAATTTTTTTTGTATTTTTAGTAGAGACGGGGTTTCATCATGTTAGCCAGGGTAGTCTCGATCTCCTGACCTCGTGATCCGCCCGTCTCGGCCTCCCAAAGTGCTAGGATTACAGGCGTGAGCCACCGCGCCCAGCCCTTTCCCCATTTCTTGTTTTTGTCAGGATTGTCAAAGATAAGATGGTTGTAGATGGGTGGTGTTATTTCTGAGGCCTCTGTTCTGTTCCATTGGTCTATATATCTGTTTTGGTACCAGTACCATGCTGTTTTGGTTACTGTAGCCTTGTAGCGTAGTTTGAAGTCAGGTAGTGTGATGCCTCCAGCTTTGTTGTTTTTGCTTAGGATTGTCTTGGCAATGTGGGCTCTTTTTTGGTTCCATGTGAACTTTAAAGTAGTCTTTTCCAATTCTGTGAAGAAAGTCATTGGTAGCTTGATGGGGTTGGCATCAAATCTATAAATTACCTTGGGCAGTATGGCCATTTTCATGATACTAATTCTTCCTATCCGTGAGCATGGAATATTCCTCCATTTGTTTGTGTCCTCTTTTATTTCATTGAGCAGTAATTTGTAGTTCTCCTTGAAGAGGTCCTTCACATCCCTTGTAAGTTGGATTCCTAGGTATTTTATTCTCTTTGTATCAATTGTGAATGGGAGTTCACTTGTGATTTGGTTCTCCTGTTTGTCTGTTATTGGTGTATAGGAATGCTTGTGATTTTTGCACATTGATTTTGTATCCTGAGACTTTGCTGAAGTTGCTTATCAGCTTAAGGAGATTTTGGGCTGAGACAATGGGGTTTTCTAAATATACAATCATGTCATCTGCAAACAGAGACAATTTGACTTCCTCTTTTCCTAATTGAATACCCTTTATTTCTTTCTTTTGCATGATTGCCCTGGCCAGAACTTCCAACACCATGTTGAATAGGAGTGGTGAGAGAAGGCATCCTTGTCTTGTGCTGGTTTTCAAAGGGAATGCTTCCAGTTTTTGCCCATTCAGTATGATATTGCTGTGGGTTTGTCATAAATAGCTCTTATTATTTTGACATACGTACCATCAATACCTAGTTTATTGAGAGTTTTTAGCATGAAGGGCTGTTGAGTTTTGTCAAAGGCCTTTTCTGCATCTATTGAGATAATCATGTGGTTTTGGTCATTGGTTCTGTTTATATGCTGAATTACATTTATTGATTTGCATATGTTGAACCAGCCTTTCTTCTCAGAGATGAAGCCGACTTGATCGTGGTGGATAAGCTTTTCGATGTGCTGCCGGGTTCGGTTTGCCAGTATTTTATTGAGGATTTTCGCATCGATGTTCTTCAGGGATATTGGTCTAAAATTCTCTTTTTTTGTTGTGTCTCTGCCAGGTTTTGGTATCAGGATGATGCTGGCCTCATTAAAATGAGTTAGGGAGGATTCCCTCTTTTTTTATTGATTGGAATAGTTTTAGAAGGAATGATACCAACTCCTCTTTGCACCTCTCATAGAATTTGGCTGTGAATCCATCTGGTCCTGGACTTTTTTTGGTTGGTAGGCTATTAGTTATTGCCTCAATTTCAGAGCCTATTATTGGTCTATTCAGAGAGTCAACTTCTTCCTGCTTTAGTCCTTGCGAAGGTGTATGTGTTCAGGAATTTATCCATTTCTTCTGGATTTTTTAGTTTATTTGCATAGAGGTGTTTATGGTATTCTCTGGTGGTAATTTGTATTTCTGTGGGATCAGTGGTGATATCCCCTTTATCATTTTTTATTGTGTCTATTTGATTCTTCTCTCTTTTCTTCTTTATTAGTCATGCTAGTGGTCTATCAATTTTGTTGATCCTTTCAAAAACCAGCTCCTGAATTCATTGATTTTTTTGAAGGGTTTTTCGTGTCTCTGTCTCCTTCAGTTCTGCTCTGATCTTAGTTATTTCTTGCCTTCTGCTAGCTTTTGAATTTATTTGCTCTTGGTTCTCTAGTTATTTTAATTGTGATGTTAGGGTGTCAATTTTAGATCTTTCCTGCTTTCTCTTGTGGGCATTTAGTGCTATAAGTTTCCCTCTACACACTGCTTTAAATGTGTCCCAGAGATTCTGGTACATCATGTCTTCATTCTCACTGGTTTCAAAGAACATCTTTATTTCTGGCTTCATTTCGTTATTTACCCAGTAGTCATTCAGGAGCAGGTTGTTCAGTTTCCATGTGCTTGTGCGGTTTTGAGTGAGTTTCTTAATCCTGAGTTCTAATTTGATTGCACTGTGGTCTGAGAGACAGTTTGTTGTGATTTCTGTTCTTTTACATTTGCTGAGGAGTGCTTTACTTCCAATTACGTTGTCAATTTTAGAATACGTGCGATGTGGTGCTGAGAAGACTGTATATTCTGTTGATTTGGGGTGGAGAGCTCTGTAGATGTCTATTAGGTCTGCTTGGTCTAGAGCTGAGTTTGAGTCCTGGATATCCTTGTTAACCTTCTGTCTCGTTAATCTAATATTGACAGTAGGGTGTTAAAGTCTCCCATTATTATTGTGTGGGAGTCTAAGTCTCTTTGCAGGTCTCTAAGGACTTGCTTTATGAATCTGGGTGCTCCTGTCTTGGGTGCATATATATTTAGGATAGTTAGCTCTTCTTGCTGCATTGATCCCTTTACCATTATGTAGTGGCCTTGTCTGTTTTGATCGTTGTTGGTTTAAAGTCTGTTTTATCAGAGATTAGGATTGCAACCCCTGCTTTTTTTTTGCTTTCCATTTGCTGGTTAGATCTTCCTCCATCCCTTTATTTTGAGTCTATGTGTGTCTGTGCACATGAGATGGGTCTCCTGAATACAGCACATTGATGGGGCTTGACTCTATCCAATTTGCCAGTCTGTGTCTTTTAATTGGGGTATTTAGCCTATTTACATTTAAGGTCCATATTGTTATGTGTAGATTTGATCCTGTCATTATGATGTTACCTGGTTATTTTGCCCATTAATTGATGCAGTTTCTTCATAGCATTGATTGTCTTTACAATTTGGCATGTTTTTGCAGTGGCTGGTACCAGTTGTTCCTTTCCATGTTTACTGCTTCCTTTAGGAACTCTTGTAACACAGGCCCGGTGGTGACAAAATCTCTGAGCATTTGCTTGTCTGTAAAGGACTTTATTTCTCCTTCATTTATGAAGCTTAGTTTGGCTGGATATGAAATTCTGGGTTGAAAATTCTTTTCTTTAAGAATGTTGAATATTGGCCCCCACTCTCTTCTGGCTTGTAGGGTTTCTGCAGAGAGATCCACAGTTAGTCTGATGGGCTTCCCTTTGTGGGTAACCTGACCTTTCTTTCTCACTGCCCTTAACATTTTTTCCTTCATTTCAACCTTGGTGAAATTGACAATTATGTGTCTTGGGGTTGTTTTTCTCGAGGAGTATCTTTGTGGTGTTCTCTGTATTCCCTGAATTTGAATGCTGGCCTGCCTTGCTAAGTTGGGGAAGTTCTCCTTGATAATGTCCTAAAGAGTGTTTTTCAACCTGGTTCCATTCTCCCCATCACTTTCAGGTACAACAATCAAATGTAGAATTCGTCTTTTCACATAGTCCCATATTTCTTGGAGGCTTTGTTCGTTTCTTTTTACTCTTTTTTTTCTAAACTTGTCTTCTTACTTTATTTCATTAATTTGATCTTCAATCACTGATATCCTTTCTTCCTTGATCGAATTTGCTATTGAAGCTAGTGCATGCGTCCCGAAGTTCTCGTGCCTTGGTTTTCAGCTACATCAGGTCACTTAAGGTCTTCTCTACACTGTTTATTCTCATTAGCCATTCGTCTAACCTTTTTTCAAGGTTTTTAGCTTCCTTGTGATGGGTTAGAACATGCTCCTTTAGCTTGGAGAAGTTTGTTATTACGGACCTTCTGAAGCCTACTTCTGTCAACTTGTCAAAGTCATTCTCCATCCAGCTTTGTTCCATTGCTGGTGAGGAGCTGCGATCCTTTGGAGGAGAAAAGGCACTCTGGTTTTTAGAATTTTCAGCTTTTCTGCTCTGGATTCTCACCATCTTTGTGGTTTTATCTACCTTTGGTCTTTGACGTTGGTGACCTACAGATGGGGTTTTGGTGTGGATGTCGTTTTTGTTGATGGTGATACTATTCCTTTCTGTTTGTTAGTTTTCCTTCTAGGAGTCAGGTCCGTCAGCTGCAGATCTGTTGGAGTTTGCTGGAGGTCCACTCCAGACCCTGTTTCCTTGGGTATCACCAGCAGAGGCTGCAGAACAGCAAATATTGCATAACAGCAAATACTGCTGCCTGATGCTTCCTCTGGAAGCTTCATCCCAGAGGGGCACCTGCCTGTATGAGGTGTCTGCTGGCCCCTACTAGGAGGTGTCTCAGTTAGGCTACACTGGGGTCAGGGACCCACTTGATGAGGCAGTCTGTCCATTCTCAGAGCTCAAACGACGTGCTGGTAGAACCACTGCTCTCTTCAGAGCTGTCAGACAGGGACGTTTAAGTCTGCAGAATTTTCTCCTGCCTTTTGTTCAGCTATGCCCTGCCCACAGAGGTGGAGTCTATAGAGGCAGTAGGCCTTGCTGAGCTGTGGTGAGCTCCGCCCAGTTCGAGCTTCCTGGCCACTTGGTTTACCTACTCAAGCCTCAGCAATGGTGGACGCCCCTCCCGCCGCCAGGCTGCAGCCTGGCAGGTCAATCTCAGACTGCTGCGCTAGCAGTGAGCAAGGCTCCATGGGTTTGGGACCTGCCAAGCCAGGCACAGGAAAGAATCTCCTGGTCTGCCAGTTGCTAAGACTGTGGGAAAAGCACAGTATTTGGGCAGGAATGTCCCATTTTTCGAGGTAAATCTGTCACGGCTTCTCTTGGCTAGGAAAGGGAAATCCCACAACCCCTTGTGCTTCCCGGGTGAGGCGACGCCCCGCCCTGCTTTGACTCGCCTTCCATGGGCCGCACCCACTGTGTAACCCGTCCCAATGAGATGAACCAGATACCTCAGTTGGAAATGCAGAAATCACCCATCTTCTGTGTCGATCACGCTAGGAGCTGCAGAATGGAGCTGTTCCTATTCGGCCATCTTGGAACGGAGTCCCAGTGATATTCTTAAAGTTAGACAAATAGTTATGGTTGCAACAACTAGAACCCAGGATCCTTAACTCCCAGTCTGGTGTTCATTTCACTATAGCATACTGCATCTCAAATCAATGTAAAAATTATTCTTATAAAGCAAGTGCCTAGACGCATTTGCATGTATAAAGTGTTTTCTGTTTTTCTATTTTGACTACCAATGAATTTTCTATTGTCTCTGGTCTGTCTTTTAGCATATTACTATTTTCAGCTCCTATCTGCAAGCGAGGATTTTAAGGAACAAGTATTCCACTGATAGGCATTCCTGGCATAACTATGGATGATAACATTTGTAAGACTACCGTTTATGATTCATTTTCTTTATTTGTAAAATGCATGACATGAATAAATTACAACTTCACACTTGGTACAGTACCAACTTCTCTAAGGCAGATTAAAATATTCTGGCACCATTCCCTGAAATTCCCAATCTTTTTCTATATACAATGGAAAAACTATGAGCTTTTTTTTAATAGAAAGGATTTTGCTGTCTTGGGAATTTTATTTTAGATTATATGCTCTAAGGTTTTTTATTTAAGATTACATGGTTAAAGACTTCAGTGTCTCTGACCTAGGTTCTTTGTTTTTCCACTTTAGCAGTTCTAGTCAAGGAAACTTTAAGTTTTGCTGTTGGAACTAAGTTTGGAGCAGTGAAGTGTCTCGTTTAGAATACTGACCACGGCACAAAGGCACATGTTCCCGTGTCTGACTTCCAGCTAGTTAGCTGCCTGAGCATAGGCAGTTATCTTAAGCTGAGATTGGCTTCCCTTTAGAAGAAATTCTGAAGCTCTTGATTCCAAGCAGTAGGAAGTCCTTACCAAGGTCATACTGGGAGTTCATTAACTCTTCCTGATGTTTCAGGGGCTGTCAGAGAATAAGGGAAAAGGAAATAAGGTATACTTAGAAGTAGCTTTCCCAAGACACTCTTTAGCTCTATCTTTTACTTGCTCTACCTTTTACTAGCCAAATGACCCTGGACAAACTGCTTAACCTTTCTAGGTCTTATCTCCCTCCTATGCAAAATGGAAATAATGTCTACCCAATATAGGGTTATTGTAGGGTACTATTAAAGGAGATAATATTGTATAAATAATTTTATTTTCACTAACGTGCTCTATTTGGAATTTAGCAACTGCTTCCCTTTCCTCTACTCTCCTGACATGGGAATTCTAAGGTCATAACCCTGAGATAAGCACTTGTAAATTACAGAGTATTTACAGTATGACCTTGGTGAGGATTTCCTACTGCTTGGAATCAAGAGCTTCAGAATTTCTTCTAAAGGGAAGCCAATCTCAGCTTAAGATAACTGCCTATGGTCAGGCAGCTAACTAGCTGGAAGTCAGAGACGGGAACATGTGCCTTTGTGCCGTGGTCAGTATTCTAAAAGAGACACTTCACTGCTCCAAACTTAGTTCCAACAGCAAAACTTAAAGGTTCCTTGACTAGAACTGCTAAAGTGGAAAAACAAAGAACCTAGGTCAGAGACACTGAAGTCTTTAATCATGTAATCTTAAATGAAAAAGCTTAGAGCTTATAATCTAAAATAAAATTCCCAAGACAGCAAAAGCTAAAATTGGCTCAGCTCCATTTGTTGGCCTACATCTGGATCCTGTATGCATTTTGATGTAATCAAATTTTAATTCCACCCACCCAGGTCATTCCGGAATATATCTCTGTCTCATTAGAAAATTTAATTAAGCAGCAGTTTTTATTTTATTTTTTTATTTTTGCTCTTCTCTGATTGAGCTGTACAAAATTGAAGCGAAGAATTGAGATACCTATTCAAATATTTCAAGTGAAAGTATATATTTTTATTATCCAAATCACTGCCTTCAGTTTCTACCTTCAGTCTAGTAAGGTATGATTAGAATGATTCTACTTGCAAAGGGATGTTGGTCTGTGCTGGCACTGCTGTCTATTTTGTAATTTTTCCATGAATGTGGCCTCTTAAACTCATTCATAATTCCCTTCAGGTATTCATATCTCTTTAGACTCGTCATTCCATGAACTTCATTACAGTGCTAAAATATGCACATCTCATTATATCCTTCTACTTCTGCATCTTATTATATCATTACCTTTATACTCCCTGCATTCTTCAAAATGTATATCTTAATCCCTCAATATATTTTGTGACATATATGTGTGAATATATATGTGTGTGTGTATATATATATATACATATATATGTGTGTATATATACATATATATGTGTGTATATATACGTATATGTGTGTGTGTATATACACACACACATATATATACGTGTGTATATATATAAAATCACAACTTGTAACTAATCATGGTATCTTCATATTCAAAAATTATATTACCAGCCAGGCACGGTGGCTCATGCCTGTAATCCCAGCACTTTGGGAGGCCGAGGCAGGCGGGTCACAAGGTCAGGAGTTTGAGGCCAGCCTGGCCAATATGGTGAAACCCCGTCTCCACTAAAAATACAAAAATTAGCTGGGTGTGGTGGTGCACACCTGTAATCCCAGCTACTGGGGAGGCTGAGGCAGAAGAATTGCTTGAACCCAGGAGGCAGAGGTTGCAGTGAGCTGAGATCGTGCCATTGTACTCTAGCCTAGTGACAGAGTGAGACTCCATCTCAAAAAAAAAAAAAACTATATATATATATATATATATACATAGCCAATCAGCATTCTGTGTATGTGCTTTCAGGTGCTTTTTTCCCCAGTATTGTGGGTCCCACTTGTGTGCTTTTACCACCATACTTATTAAGCCTTCTTGTTTAGGGGGGTTATTTTTATAGCTATGTAATTGAGTAAAATTACCTATTAACACAGAAATCAGGCCTATACCATCAGAGAAATGCATATCAAAACCACAGTGAGATACCATCTCACACCAGTTAGAATGGCAATCATTAAAAAGTCAGGAAACAACAGGTGCTGGAGAGGATGTGGAGAAATAGGAACACTTTAACACTGTTGGTGGGACTGTAAACTAGTTCAACCATTATGGAAGACAATGTGGCAATTCTTCAAGGATCTAGAACTAGAAATACCATTTGACCCAGCCATCCCATTACTGGGCATATACCCAAAGAATTATAAATCATGCTGCTATAAAGACACATGCACACATATGTTTATTACAGCACTATTCACAATAGCAAAGACTTAAAACCAACCCAAATGTCCATCAGTGATAGACTGGATTAAGAAAATGTGGTACATATGCACCGTGGAATACTATGCAGCCATAAAAAATGATGAGTTCATGTCCTTTGTATGGACATGGATGAAGCTGGAAACCATCATTCTGAGCAAACTATCGCAAGGACAGAAAACCAAACACCACATGTTCTCACTCATAGGTGGGAATTGAACAATGAGAACACTTGGACACAGGAAGGGGAACATCATACACTAGGGCCTGTTGTGGGGTGGGGGAGGGGGGAAAAAAGCCAGTGGTAAATGTCTCAAATGGTATTGGTCTTTTTATTATGGACAGTAGTGAAAGAGAGTCTAGAGAAGACTACACTTGCATAAAGTGATAGACCAGATATAGCTGGGAAATGGGGTAGTAGATTTGCTACAGTGACACAACCTTGGGAGAGATAGCATTAGGAGATATACATAACGTAAATGACAAGTTAAGGGGTGCAGCACACCAACATGGCACATATATACATACGTACCAAACCTGCACATAGTGCACATGTACCCTAGAACTTAAAGTATAATAATAAAAAATTAAAATTAAAATTAAAAAAAAAGAAATCAGGCCTATAACCTTGGCCTAAATTGCCCTATGTCGCAATCAGGTAGACTAATCTTCCTTTTTCACCCTTCCTTCTATGCATACCATTATATATGTTCCTATACATATTCACTCTTTTAAAAAAAATAAAGTATATTATAAATAAAAAGTAAAGTAGGAAAATGAAATAGAAAATAGAAAAAAACACATTACAAATATATCTCTTTAAGCAATTTTAGTAGAAAATAATACTTAATCCAAAAAGGAAGGGGTGGTTAATTTTTCAATAGGATTTTTAAAGTTAATTTACACAGCTTTTATTGACTATACTTGTGGTTAAAATAAGGTACAGTCTTTAGATATGATTCTTAATATTTCCATTATTTATAGGTACCTCATCATGTTTTCACATTTTCTATATACACGTCTTATTTGCTGTAGTTTATCTTGCAATTTTTAAATTCTGTATCTATTTTGAAGTTCCTTAGTCTATAGAATTACATGAGGATTCAGAATGTATGCAGTGGAAAAAAATGTTTTAAGTTAAAATGGAAAAAAAATAGAAATTTTCTCAGAAGTAATGGCATAAAAGTACCTTATTCCAGTAAAGAAGTATTTCCAATATTTTTAGAAATTACAACTCATCCCTGTCTATTCCTAATGTTTTATTGGTGGAATTATGAAAATTAGTGAAAATGAAAAGAGAAAACCTTAGGTGACAGTAAAGGATTTGTCAGTACCAGCAGGGTTATTTTTTTAAGTTTGAGTGGTTCACTTTCCCATTAGAGCACCTAGTGCTGCAAGAATTACCTTTTTGACTGTTTTCTCAAGTAAAGACTTTGCAACTCCTAGGAGGCCATTAGCTCATCCCAAGCAGCAGAGGGTAAGTATCAGGGAAACCCAGTTCTTCCTTTTATTTAATTGTGAGACAAAAGCATAAGAAGAAAATCAGAGACACAAAGATTCTAATCAACAATACTCTTTCTTATGTGTCTGAATGTGTATAAGAATGTAACTTAGTTGCAATAATCTTTAATACTTTAACTCAATTTTCCAAAAATGGAATTTATTGACTATTGTCTAAAATCTCATTTTCAGTTTCTATAAACTCCTCTTCTGCAGAATCCCAGTCTCCTTGGTTAACTTCCTAAAAAAAAAAAAATACAAACCATTAATATCTTAACATTTGGATATAACAGTGAGTGATTTGGTAATACTGTTGCAACCCTGTGACTATAATGCCTTGCTAATTTCCTTACTTTCATTTTAGCAATACAGAAATAAGCCACCAGTATTTCTTCAAAGTCAGTATCTTAGTTGGCATATTGGTATGTATTTCTTCTTACGTCCCATCTAGGAGCTCTGTTTCTTCATGCATTTTATTTTGTTTTTTATTTTATAAAATATTTCCTGCATATAAACTTTGTTTTTTTTAATTAATGGCCACAGTAATATTCTAACACAGGACCAGTCATTGTTGGAAGAAACTTAACAATTATTTTTAGAATACGAAGATCCAGGGTTCAAACAGAAAAGTACGTGGTTCAAAATTATAGGACAGTGACTGAGAAATTACCATTAAAGAAGAATTAAAATTATTGAGACTACAGAGTGAACATTTTCTTTCTTTCTTTGCACAAAATCCTGACCAACAAATTCACCCATTGGACGTAAGTGCTACCCATTTATAAGTGATATCCTACTCATTTGACCAGGGTGTGGCAAGGTTTTCATCATTAAGTACTGAAAAAAGTAAGCATTTGCTCTCAATTGAAGCATTTTCTGTGACCTCAAGGACATTTTAGATATTTTTAAAAATTATTCTTCCTAAAAAAGTACCCCTTTCATGTTAAGTTAAATGCTTTTTATATTTACACAGTTATTTTAAAAGTTTAATGTTTTATACATAGAAATGAATATATGTAACAGAGATGGAAGTTGTAGTGATAAAATAAACATGAAACACCAACCCAACTTAATAACTAATTCATTACCAATTCCATTGCATCTTTTTGTACCACTAAATCATGGCTTAATCATTTCTGGTAATCATAACATTTGTATTTATTCCAAACTCTGTAACCTTACATAAAGCTTATTTTATTTTATGACATAAGAACTGTAATGGTTTCTCTTACTCATCATATTGCCAGATAATGAGCATCTTTAGATGGAAAAAAGTGCACAACACAGTAGCGCTTTGAGAAAGCTATGTATTTTGTAAGCATAGGAATTTTATTATTCCATTAACACAACTTCTGGAGTAACTAGATTAATGAATGTACTGGTTTTCAATAAAGGAGATCTTAACCCCTAAATGATTTAATCTTTTTCAGTCTACAAATATATAAAGCCTGTAATACATAAGCAAGACCTGCAGTACACTGAAGTTTTGTCTAGTTGGTCTTTCAAATAAAGATGTAAGGAATAAATTATACTGGAATAGACCTGAGGGCATCTGCCATGTTAAATGTTTATTTTAGTATCTCATAAATAGCCGTGAAACTTTCTTTATGAATATTATACATGCATACCTCACTTTATTAACTTTGCAGATATTCCTTTTTTTTTTTTTAACAAATTGAAGGTTTGTGGCAGTCCTACATTGAGCAAGTCTCTTGGCACCATTTTTCCAACAGCATGTGTTCGTTTATGTCACTGTGTCACATTTTGGTAATGCTCACAATAATTCACACTTCGTTATTTTCATATCTCTTACAGTGATCTGTAGTCAGTGATCTTTGTTTTTACTACTGTTATTCAGGGGCATCACAAATCGCACCCCTTATAAGATAGCAGACTTAATCGATAAACCTGTGAATTCTGACTGTTTTGCCAATCGGCTGTTCCCCTTTCTCTCTCTCCTTGGGCCTCCCTATTCTCTGAGTCACAACAATATTGAAAGTAGGCCATTTAATAACTCTACAATGGCTTGTAAGTATTCAAGTGAAAGGAAAAATTGCATGTCTCTCATTTTAAATCAAAAGCTGGAAGTGATTAAGCTTAGTGAGGAAGGCATATCAAAAGCCAAGAGAGCCAGAAACATAGGCCGCTGGTGCTATAGCCAAGTTGTGAATGCAAAGGAAACATTCTTTAAGGAAATTAAAAGTGCAGTAGACCAGCATTCCCTTAAGCCAAAGCCTAATCTAGAGCAAGGCCCTAACTCTCTTCAATTCTGTGAAGGTTGAGAGAGGTGAAAAAGGTATAGAAGAAAAGTTTGAAGCCAGCAGAGGTTGGCTTATGAGCTTTAAGGAAAGAATACATCTCCATAATATAAAAATGCAAGGTGAAGCAGCAAATGTTGACGTAGAAGCAACAGCAAGTTATCCAGAAGATCTATCTAAGGTCACTGATGAAGGTGACTATGCTAAGCAACAGGTTTTCAATGTAGATGAAACAGTCTTATATATTGGAAGAAGATGCCTTCTAGGACTTTCATTGCTATAGAGGAAAAATTAATTCCTGTCTTCAAAGGACAGGCTGATTCTCTTGATAGGGGCTAAAGTAGCTGGTGACTTTAAGTTGAAGCCAATACTCGTTGGCCATTCTAAAAATCCTAGTAGCTTTAAGAATGATGCTAAATCTTCCCTGCCTGTGCTCTATAAATGACAAAGCTTGGATGATAGTACATCTTTTTGCAGCTTGGTTTACTGATTATATTAAGTCTTTTCTTGAGACCTATTATTCAGACAAAAAGATTTCTTTCAAAATATAACTATTATTGATATTGCACCTAGTCATCCAAGAGCTCTGATTGGAATATACAAGATTAATGTTGTTTTCATGCATGCTAATACAACATCCACTCTGTAGTCCATAGATCAAGGAGTAATTTCAATATTCAAGTGTTATTATTTAAGACATGCATTTTATAAGGCTATACTTGCCATAGATAGTGATTCCTATAGTGGATCTGAGCAAAGTAAACTGAAAACTTTCTGGAAAGGATTCACCATTCTAGATGTCATTAAGAGCATTTATGATTCACGGGAGGAGGTCAAAATATCAACATTGACAGGAGTTGAAAAGAAGTTGATTCCAACCTTCATCGATGACTTTAAGTAGTTCAATGCTTCAGTGGAAGAGGTAACTACGATGTCATCAAAATAGCAAGGGGACTAGAATTAGAGATGAAACCTGAAGATGTGACTGAATTGCTGCAATCTCATGATGAAACTTGAACAGATAAGGAGTTACTTCCTATGGATGAGTAAAGAAAGGGGCTTCTTAAGATGGAATCTACTAGCAAAAATGCTGTGGACATTGTTGGAATGACAACCAAGGATTTAGAATATTACATAAACTTAGTTGGTAAAGTAGCAGCAGGATTTAAGAGGATTGACTCCAATTTTCAAAGAAGTTCTACTGTGGATTAAATGCTGTCAAACAGCATTGCATGCTAGAGATATCTTTCATGAAGGAAAGAGTCAGTCAGTACAGCAAACTTCATTATTGTCTTATTTTAAGAAATTACCACAGCCACCCCAGCCACAAGCAACCACCACCCAGATCAGTCAGCAGCCATCAACATGGAGGCAAGACCCTCCACCAGCGAAAACGTTACAACTAGCTGAAGACTCAGATAACTGTTAGCATTTTCAGCAATAAAGTATTTTTTAAATTAAGGTATGTACATTGTTATTTTCACAGAATACTATTTCACACTTAATAGGCTACAGAATAGCATAAACATAACTCTTACATGTACTAGCTAACCAAAAAAATGGTGTAAATCACTGTACTGCAATATTCAGTTTATTGCAGTAGTCTTGAACTAACTCTGCAATATCTCTAAGGTATCCCTGTAATCCACTTTAACGTTTTTTTAATGATGTAGAGACTCAAATCTGTACATGCTTCACCTTTCGTAGTAACCCTCTTAATCCTTCGCCTTAGTTAATATTGTTCCTACTGATGGTCATTTTAGCAGAGTAGATACATGTTTTGAGATTGCCTTTTCAGCTCTTTTGGTAAGCACAGTGAATACTTGTTATGTGAAAAAAGATCTTTCAGTAACCTCTCACATAGATTATGTATAATGGTGGCTTTTAAATGTTGCAGCATCAATGCCGTTACAATGGGCATTAGTAAACTTTTGAAGAATTTATAATCAATAGCAGATGGATTTATGTCCACATTTTATATTTGAAAGTCTTAGGTAGTATCTTTCCCTTTCAGCATTCTATTACCTACCACACTCTTTCTCCACTCTCGATTTATATAAATGATAGATCTTGGTTAGCCAAAGTGATGACAAGGAATCAATTTCCTGGACCACTGAACTTAGAGCTCTCCCTTAACTTTCTAAAAAGCCTCTTGAAGAGCTAACTACACAGGGAACTTTATAACTGTGGGATTATTTTGATAAGTGACTTTGAGAAATTAGAATGCTTTTCACTCTTACATCAAAAGCCTTTCAGTTGTTCTAACATCTTAACTTGGACAGCAAGAAGAAAGTATAGACAGTCCCTGACTTATGATAGTTTGACTTGTGGGTTTTGTTTTGTTTTGTTTTGTTTTTTTACTTACAGTTGTGTAAAACCATCACAATTTCAATATACTTCAAATTTTGCATTTTGATATTTTTGTGGGCTGTTGATATGTAGTACCTGAGATATTCAACACTTTATTATAAAATAGGCTTTGTATTAGATGATTCTGCCCAAATGTATGTTAATGTAAGCATCCTGAGCACATGTAAGGTTAGGCAAGGCTAGGCTCTGATGTTCACTCTCTTAGCTCTATTTGAATGCATTTTTGACTTGCCACATGTTTTCAGCTTAAAATGGGTTTATCAGGGTGTAACCTCATTGTAAATCAAGAAACATCTGTATTATCTGTGTCAGAATAAATGCCCAACCAAACAAATTAACTATTAATTTTTCCCCTTTAGAGAATATATTTGAGATCAGTGCTCACAAATTATGCTCAACTTTAGACATAGTTCCCTGTCTGTATTTTTCTTGTGTGTATGTCCATTGTCAGCCATTTGAATCGGTAAAGACTTTTTCTAAAGATACCTCAGGCCAGTCGTCTCAGTTTTAAAAAGCCAGTACTCCAGCTAGTAGGGAATTCATTCATCACTGTTATCATATGGAAAACTGAATTTTATATGTGTAGTAGTAACAACATAAAAAGACTACCCTTTTTGATCCAACCAGACTGCCACTGTTATCTTGCAGCACAAGTAAGCATGGCACACAAAACAATGTATCAGCCAGTCTTTTTCCACTCTTTCTTCTTGTCTACCGCCTGAGATCACTTAATTGTATATATGGCCCAGGGTGCCCAGTGTTACATAGCCTTGCCTTTAAGATTTCTGACACTCTGTAGAATCCATAAATATGCATATGTGTTTATGGTCTTCATCTTCATCAAATTGAAGACATTATTTTACAGAATTTATGCAATACAGTGTGTGGAAGAACATAGAACAGAATGAACATTATCTAGTCAGACCATGAAAGCAGGACCATAGCTTCTTGGCACACAGCGTAACCTTCAGCAAAATGAAATGCTCACAGCAGTCTGTGAAAAGCTGCAAACTCCCAACATCAAATGTTCCTAAGCAAGCATATTAGTTATATTAATCACCTATTGGGAAAGCCATCTTTTGCTTATCATAAATGGGGCTCTTCCTGGAATGGGGCAACTGATAAAAGGAAATTTTGCTTATGTTTTTCTGAAATTACATTTTTCAGTAAGCCCTTTGGCTCCCACTGCTTCAGCTGCTCACTGCTGTTTCTCTACCAAATACTAAACTTAAAACAGTCATAATATCCAGGTAAGAAGTTACTGCTCCCTGGTTCCCATTTAAGTTTGAAGCCTTAGGATACCTTTCTAAAGTCACAAGCACAAGATTTATCCAACACTACTGCTTAGCTTCTACCTATGGGCAAAGGGAAGGGATGGTTTCACATCTATGTAAGTATCTATACGTATGCAAGAGAGACAGTCCCATGTGGTGAAGTAATTTGCAGTACTATTATATTCTCTTTACGTTCCAAATGGATCATCTGGTTTGACATTGAATGAAGTCTAATACTGACGGGTTGGAAAAGCTAGAAAATTGTTTAATCCTAAACTTTAATGAGAGATGTGGATATCGCAGCTTGCAGAGAGGTATATCTGGCATTTATTCCTTCAAGATTCCTTTTGTATCTGCTGCTGACTGGGAGCCCTTACCATTTTCCACTTGATTGCCTATTTCTGTCCAGATTTTTTTCCCTTCCCTTAAGCTCTCAGACCAAAACTTGAGGTCATGCATGCTTTTCTCTTTGAGGAGACTTAAATCTTTGCTGACAAGTTGACTTCATACCAACTCCAAAATCAGGACTAATCCACTAGGGATCTAATTAACTTAAATATAGCAACCACTATATATAGTGTGAGTTGAAAATGAAAAGCTGGTTGGTTATATATATTGTAAATTTTATATTAATAATACTAACAAAAGACAAGATGGTATGTGTGTGCTATAAATATGACTTTTCTAAATGTCACATATAGAAATGAAATATTCTTCTTTAAAACAGCTCTTCTTCTTGCCTTTAAAAAAAACTTATCAAGATATAATTCAAAGTATTCAGTGTTTTTAGTATATTCAGACATGTGTAGCCATCACCACAATTTTAGAAGATATAATTCATATACTATACAATTCAAAGTATTCAGTGTTTTTAGTATACTCAGACATGTGTAGCCATCACCACAATTTTAGAACATTTTCATTAATTCAAAAAGAATGCCTGTTGCTTTTAGCAATCATCCTCCTATCCCCTCATCTTCATATCTAGCCCTAAATAAACCACTAGTCTACTTTCTGTTTCTATAAATTTGCCTATTTGGGACATTTCATATAAGTAGGATCATATAATACGTGGTCTTTTGTAACTGGCTTCTTCCACTTAGCTTAATATTTTCAAGATTCATCCATGTTACAGCATGTATCAGTAATTCATTCCTTTTTTGTTGTGGTGGTAAAAACGCAACACAAAATTTATCATCTTAACCATTTTTAAGTTCAGTAATGTTAAGTATATTCATATTTTTGTGAAACAGATCTTCAGAATTGTTTCAACTCGCAAATTCAAAACTCTATATCCATTAAATAACTCTTCTTTTACACCTCCCTCTAGCATCTGATAACTATCATTCTACTTTTTTTCTATTAATTTGACTACTTTAATTGTTTATTCATTCACCTATTAATGAACATTTGAGTTGCTTCCACCTCTTGGCTATTGTGAATATGGTTTCTATGAACATGGGTGTGCAAATATCTCTTCAAGACCTTGCTTTTAATTCTTTTGAATACATACCCAGAAGTGGGGTTGTTGGATCATATGATAGTTCTATTTTTAATTTTTTGAGGAACTTCCATACTATTTTACAAGTGGTTACACCATTTTATAGCCCCACCAGCAGTGCACAAGGCTTTCAGTTTCCTTATTCATGCCAAAACTTTTCTGGGTTTTTTGATGGTAGCTATCCTAATAAGTAAGGTGATGTTCTCATTGTGATTTGACTTTCATTTTTCTGACAATTACTGATATTGAGCATCTTTTTATATTCTCATTGGCTATTTGTATAGCATCTTTGGGAAAATGTCTATTCAAGTCTTTTTTTATTTTAAATTCATGTGATTTGTTTTTTGTTGTTGAGTTGTAAGAGCTCTTTATGTATTCTGGATATTAACTCTTACTAGATATATGATTTGCAATTATTTTCTCTCATTTCATAGGTTGCCTTTTTACTCTGTTGATTGCATTCTTTGATGCACAAAATATTTCTGTTAGATGTAGTCCCATTTGTCTATTTTGCTTTAGTTGCCTATGTTTTTGGTGTCATATGCAAAAAAAAATCATTGCCACGTTGAACGTCACGAACTACTTCCTGTTTTCTTCTAGTTTTATAGCTTTAGGTCTTACATTTAGGTCTTTAATGCAGGTTGAGTTAATTTTCTTTGTTGTTTTTTTCACTGTCTTCTTCTTATTATTAATTTCCATAGGTTATTAGGGAACAGGTGGTGTTTGTTTACATGAGTAAGTTCTTTAGTGGTGATTTGTGAGATTCTGGTGCACCCATCACCCAAGCTGTATACACTGTACCCAATTTGTATTCTTTTATCCCTCACCTGCCTCCGACCCTTTCCCCCAAGTCCCCAAAGTCCACTGTATCATTCTTATGCCTTTGCATCTTCATGGCTTAGCTCCCACTTGTAAGTGAGAACATACAATGTTTAGTTTTTCATTCGTGAATTACTTCACTTGGAATAATGGTCTCCAGTTCCATCCAGGTTGCTGCAAATGCCATTATTTCGTTCCTTTTTTGGCTAAATAGTATTCTGTGATATACATATACCACAATTTCTTTATCCACTCATGGATTGGTGGGCATTTGGGCTGGTTCCATATTTTTGCAATTGCAAGTTGTACTGCTATAAATATGCATGTACAAGTATCTTTTATGTATAATTACTTCTTTTCCTCTAGGTAGATACCCAGTAGTGGGATTGCTGGATCAAATGGTAGTTCTACTTTTAGTTCTTTAAGGAGTCTCCACACAGTTTGCCATGGTGGTTGTACAAGTTTACATTTCTACCAGCAGTGTAAAAGTGTTCCCTTTTCACCACATCCCCACCAACATCTATTATTCTTTTATATTTTCATTATGGCCATTCTTGCAAGAGTAAGGTGATATCACATTGTGGTTTTGATTTGCATTTTCCTGATCATTGACAATATTTTTTTATATATTTGTTGGCCATTTGTATGTCTTCTTTTGAGAATTGTCTATTCATGTCCTTAGCCCATTTTTTGACAGGATTGTTTTTTCATGCTAATTTGCTTAAGTTCCTTGTAGATTCTAGATATTAGTCCTTTGTCAGATGTGTAAATTGTGAAGATTTTCTCCCACTCTGTGGGTTGTCTGTTTACTTTGCGGATTGTTTCTTTTGCTGTGCAGAAACTTTTTAGATTAATTAAGTCCCACCTATTTATCATTGTTTTTCTTGCATTTGCTTTTGGATTCTTGGTCATGAAGTCTTTGCCTAAGCTAATGTCTAGAAGGGTTTTTCTGATGTTATCTTCTAGAATTTTTATAGTTTAAGTTCTTAGGCTTAAGTCCTTGATCCAACTTGAGTTGATTTTTGCATAAGGTGAGAGAGGAGGATCCAGTTTCATTCTTCTACATGTGACTTGCCAATTATCCCAGCATCATTTGTTGAATAGGGTGTCCTTTCCCCACTCTATGTTTTTGTTTGCCTTCTCAACGATCAGTTGGCTGTAAGTATTGAGTTTATTTCTGGGTTCTCTATTCTCTTTCATTGGTCTATGTGCCTATTTTTATACCAGTACCATGCCGTTTTAGTGACTATGGCCTTACAGTATAGTTTGAAGTCAGGTAGTGTGATGTCTCCAGATTTGTTCTTTTTGCTTAGTCTTGCTTTGGCTGTGTGGGCTCCTTTTTTGGTTTTATATGAATTTTAGGATTGTCTTTTCTAGTTCTGTGAAGAATGATGGTGGTATTTTGATGCAAATTACATTGAATTTGTGCATTGCTTTTAGAAGTGTGGTCATTTTCACAATATTGATTCTACCCACCCATGAGCATGGGATGTGTTTCCATTTGTGTCATCTATGATTTCTTTCAGCAGTGTTTTGTAGCTTTCCTTGTAGAGGTATATGGTATAATTTTAAGAGTCCAATTTTATTCTTTTGCATTTGGGTATCTGATTTTCCTAGCACCATTTGTTGAAGAGACTGTCCTTTCCCCATTGAGTGGTCTTGGCACCCTTATCAGAGATCATTTGACTATACACATGAAGGTTTATTTCTAAGTTCTCTATTCTATTCCATTGATCTATATGTCTGTTTATGCCAGTACCATACTGTTTTGATTACTGTGGCTTCATAATATGTTTTGAAATCAGGAAATATGACTCCTCCAACTTTGTTCTTTTTCACAATTGTTTTGGCTATTTGGAGTCCCTTGAGATTCCATATAAATTTCAGGATGAGCTTTTCTGTTTTTATAAAAAACATCCTTGGGATTTTGATAGGATTGAACTTAATTTGTAGATTGCTTTGGGTAGTATGAACATTAACAATATGAACACAGGCTGTCTTTCCATTTACTTGTCTCTGTTATTTCTTTCAGCAATGTTTAGTAGTTTTCAGAAATACATCATTTCTTTTTATGGCTATGTAATGTTTCATTGTATAAGATATACCACAGATATACCACAGTTTGTTCATTGATGGATATTTAGGTTTCCATCTTTTGGCTATTATGAAAAATGATGTTAAAAATAATTATGCTCAAGTTTTTGTGTGGCATTTGTTTTCACTTCTTTTCAGTTTACCCTTGGTTTTTAAGAAGAATCGAACTTAAATAAAAGTAAAAACTGCTCTGGAAGTCCAGAATAGAAAAAGACATTTTGAGTAAGACCTATATTTTTGCTTTGAGTAGACAGAAAGGAAATAAAAATTGCATTTTTTTCAAAAGCTTGAGGAACCACATACACCAACGTGAGACCTCTTACATGTCAATTTTGCAAACAGTTGCTAACTGATTGATAGTATTTGCATCTATGCCCCCCGCCCCTCCAAATCTTACGTTGAAATGTAACTCCCAGTGCTGGAGGTGGGGCCTAGTGGGAGGTTACTGGAGCTGTGCTGTCATCATGATAGTGAATTCTCTTGAGATCTGGTTGTTTAAAAGTGTGTGCCACCTGCCCCCTCTCTCTCTTGCTCCTTCTCTGGCCATGTGAGGTGCCACTCTCCCTTTGTCTTCTGCCATGATTGTAAGTTTCCTGAGGCCTCCCCAGAAGAAAAAGCCACTCTGCTTCCTGTACAGCCGACAGAACTGTGAGCCAATTAAACCTCTTATCTTTATAAATTACCCAGTCACAGTATTTCTTCATAGCAGTGCAAGAACAGACTAATACACTGATATATTACAATTGAATATATAGTTGACAAAAAATATATACATGAGTAGTATTCAGAGTGGCAATGATCAAGGAGAACTTACTATCTTGAATGAAGTCTTGATATAGATAATGGATGTAGACTGGCAACAAAAAGGAAAATAACAGTCTGAGTTTAGGGAAGCCTTGACCATATGCATGGAGGTGAGCAAGTATATACAGAAACATGACTTGGCTAGAGAGAGGGGTACAGCTTCAAAGAAATGAGATTAGAGATTAGCAAAATATCCTTCTCTATTTTATATCCTCTTTGGTCGAAGCTGGTTGTATTTGATTGATATGACCTTTTTCTCTACTTATCTGATATTTTCTCATAGTCATAATCATTAATGCACTCATTCATTGACTCAGTCATTCAAACAGTTACTGAGTGCCTTTTACATACCAAACACTGTGCTTGATACTAGGGTTACAAAGATGAATGATATATACTGTGACAACAAAGAATTCAAAGCCTGATGCAGAAGTCAACACAGTTTCACAAACAGCCACAATACAATATGAAAAGTGTGCAAAAATAGATGGTTACAAATCTTATGCAAATATTAAGAGTAAATATAGTCCCTCCAACCAATTATCTGTTTTATCACCAAAGAAGTTCCGAAAAGACAAATCTCATTGCCTTTCAAGAGACTTAAATTATGCTAATAAATTAACTTGAAGTCATTAGTCTGCTTAAAAATCCCTCATTGGATTCCCATTTTTACAAAATTAGGTTTAAACTCCCTTGATCCTGTTTCATTTGTCTAAAATGCCCGCCTCTCCTACCTGTTTTTGAGTTACCCTTTAAAACTCAGCTCAGGTGTTTATCTCTTCCAGGAAGATTTTCTAGATGTTCCACAAGTTTTTGGTAAGGTGATCTTCTGTATGTCTCCCATATCACCCTGTACATTTTCCTGCCACTGTCTATGTCATACTATCTTGTAATCATCTCTATTTCTCCATCTTTCTCTTTTTCTCATGCACTGTGCTTGTGAATTCCTTGAGGACATCAGCCAAGCCTTATGGGTATTTTTGTCTCCAGTGTCTAGCATATATTAGGTTCCCAGTGTTTGATGAATGGATGAGCAAATCAGTCAGTGAACTTGTTGGCCTTGGTAAGAGACAGAAGACCAAAGAGGTAACATTGAGCTGAACCTTGAAGAATGCATGATACTTACTAGAAGGAGAAAAAGGAAAGAAAAAAAGCATTCCTGTCCAATGCAACATGATGTGCAAAAGCACAGACTAGAAAAAGCCCAGAATGTTTAAGATGTGACAAATCATACTTTGTATCAGAAACTGGACATTTGTCAGAAATAAAGGTGAATCGCAGTATAAATATTTCCCACATTGTGCTAAACGATTCTTAAACTAGCACTGCAGAATTATTATAATAGGATATGTTTATTAATTTTTAGCCTACTAAAGTTTTGGTGGGTTGTAGCATTTTACATTATTCCTTGTCATACATACGTTTTTCTCATTTGAGCCTCCTCAGAAACTTGAGGGTTATTTTTTAGTATTTATGTGTATGTTAGAATGGGGAATAAATATTATTGCAAACTACCAGAACAAAGTTTTTAGATTCCAGAATCAAATGTTATCAAATTATTATTGAGTAGATTCTATACCATAGGAACCTTCCAGAATGGAATTGCACAGTAAGATATATGAACAACTCAGGCATTCAAGACAGAAATCAAGTGAGCTGATATTCTTTTATCCAAATTGTCAGTGAGACCTTTACTCCACTTTATTCTACTTCCACGTATCTAAATCTTGCAAAAGCAGAAGATAATCATTATTCCTCTCCTCAGAGTATTCAAATAATTCATTCATGTGCATTTCAAGACACTGTGAGATCTATAATACAGCTGTCAGTATCAACTGTCCTTCAAACTTAGCATATTAAATATAAAGCCGCTGTCTTAGAATATTGGAAGAAAGAGAGCCATGCTGAGCCTGTTTCTTTGGGGCTACTGGCAAGAACTTAGGGTGGAAAAGTGACTATGCTAACTTGATTCTTAGGCAAACAGATTTGCAGTTTTTTCTTGTTGGTGATGGTGTCTGTAGTGATAACATATACATAACATACAACTTAACTATTTTAACCATTTTTAAGTGTATGGTTCAATAGCATTAAGAACATTCACATTGTTCTGTAACCATCGCCACCAGCCATGTCTAGAACTCTTTGGTCTTCCCAAACTGAAACTCTATACTCATTAAACACTAACTCTTCTTTCCCTCCTCATCCCAGCACCTGCCACCACCATTCTACTTTCTATCTCTGTGAATTGACTACTCTATGTACCTCATGTAAGTGGAATCATAAAATATTTGTCTTTTTGTGGTCAGCTTATTTCACTTAGCAGAATGTCCTCAAGATTCATCCATGTTGTAGCATAGTCAGAATTTCCTTCCTTTTTAAGGCTAAATAATATTTCTGTATGTATATACCATACTTTGCTTATCCATTCATCTGTCAATGGATACTTGAGTTGCTTCCACCATTGATTATTGTGGATAATGTTGTGAATATGGGTGTACAAATATGTGTTCAAGTCCCAGCTTTTAATGTTTTGGATGTATACCTAGAAATGGAATTGCTGGTTTATATGGTAATTATGTTTAATTTTTTTAACTCTCAACTTTGTAAATGTGAGGGATATAAAGGAAGAGCAGTGGGTAGAGGGAACATGAGTGGTAGTAGTTATTACTATGGTGGTAGTATGGCTGAAAAGTTCTAAAATCTAGTTTTTCCATCTTACCTTAGCCACCTGTGAAATATATTGCTGTGAGTAAGGACTTACTGTATTTAAACGTCTCTTCCAGCCGGGCACAGTGGCTCATGCCTGTAATCTCAGCATTTTGGGAGGCTGAGGCAGGCAGATCATGAGGTCAGGAGATCAAGACCATCCTGGCTAACACGGTGAAACCCCATCTCTACTAAAAATACAAAAAATTAGCCAGGCATGGTGGCGGGTGCCTGTAGTCCCAGCTACTCGGGAGGCTGAGGCAGGAGAATGACATGAACCCGGAAGGCGGAGCTTGCAGTGAGCCGAGATCGCACCACTGCACTCCAACCTGGGTGACAGAGCAAGACTCTGTCTCAAAAAAAAAAAAAACTCTCTTCCTTCACCTGTAAAATGAACATAACATTGCTCTACTAGATTTTCATGGGATTAAGTGAGATTATATATGTACTTCATACAATGTTAATAAACATTTACTATATCATTGGGGCTAGCCACCAGAAAAACTCAGCCCTTGTGCTATCTCTGATTATTAACCACTATTAGTGCACTATTCAAAATCCCAGCAAAGTCATTCATGTAGATTCTGAGCTGATGTAGAGCTTACATTTTGATCTATACCCCCCAGTGCCAGGACAAACTACTTCCACATAAGGAACCATCCCATGAGGCTTACTGTGATCCTGGACAAGCACCACTGGGCCCACTACTAGGGACTATATAGTTTCAGTTTCATTTGGGAGTTAATGTTATATATGTGAATACAAACTAGACCCTATGGTCCCACCACTTCCCTAGTCTTACATAGTATGGCCCAAACCTCCAGTATAGCTCCAGAATAGCTTCAACATCCTAGGAGTGTCTGAAGCTAAAATCTGCTAAGTTCTCCCTTCCAATTCAAGTGCCAAAAGGGAAGAGTCAATATCACTGTAGAATATAGTGATATTCAGAATAGAAATTTGAAAATCAGATGGTCAGAATATAAATTTAAAAATCTCTCTACACTTACTTCTAGGTCCTAGGATCTGGAAATCAGAGACCCTAGGTGGCTAAGAAGGTCAAAGATAAAAAATACAGACTCACTTATCCAGCTCTGGAAACAATGAAATCTTATAAATTATACAAATACTTCATGTAAATCAAGTCCTATATTACTTGTCTTGGTTTCTTTTCTTCCTTCCTCTTCCCCTTTTTTTAACCTCATTTATTTTTGCTTTCCTTTTTTAAAATTAGCAATAAAGACAGTTTCTGACTAGAGGATTTAAGGAATTGGTTATGATTCCTGAAATTTTTATTCTTGTTGGCACTAGTTCAAATTTCTGAGCCAAAAGTGATTTTCATCCAGAGTAGTCTGAATACTTACTTCACACAAAAGGTTACTAGTGCTCTTCTTATAGGCACTAAATTATTTCAATTAATGAAGCCAAAATCAAAGGCTAAAACTCAAATGGAATGACCGGGACATTCCTTCCTTTTTTTTTTTTAACCTTTCTCTTCTTAAGAAAAAAACAACTTTAGGATTAAAAAATGACGCATTCATTGTAGAAAACATGGAAATTTTTGGAAAAGTAGAGCAAAGTGAATAAAAACCATAAATCTAACATTCTGAAGTAATAAATGCTTTATATTTTCATGTATGGTCTTTCCTTCTTTTTCTGTTGATATATGCACATATATCTTAATACAGTTAAGACTATATGCTGCAGATTTGACTTTGCCTGTTGTAAAAATATATATCATAGGAATTTTCCTGTGTCAGTGAATATTCTTCATAAATATTACTTTAGCCTCCATAATATTTTATCTTAAGAATCTATCATTTCTTATTTAAGTACCTATATTGTTGATAGTTTGGTTTCTTTCCATTTTTTCTACTGTAAGCAACTCTGAAATAAACATATACAGAAACGTTTATCCATTTTCCTAGGATAGATTTCTAGAAGTGGAACTACTATGCCAGTGGGTATGAAAATGTTTAAAGTTGGCTTTCCTTTTAAAGAAAATAATATTTGGGTTGTTAAAGGATTACTGACACATCAACTGAACACATCTTTGATTACTTTATAGCACCTTATATTCAGATAATCTCTGCAAACATTGCCATGAATTGACTAAGTATAATCTTTTATTTCAGGCACCAGAATGCATCTCTTCTATCTCCTATTTCTTGGGACAGAAATCAGGAGGTCCGACTGAGCCCATTTACAAGCTGTGTCAGACAAGCACTCATGCCCATCTTGTTTATGACTGCCTGCTTACCCATTGCTCTCGATATTTACATTTTCCTTCTTTTCTCTTCCTTCAGATGGAATGGGGAGAGTCCTTGCTCAAGATGTATATGCAAAAGACAATTTACCCCCCTTCCCAGCATCAGTAAAAGATGGCTATGCTGTCCGAGGTAAATATTTTGGTTTTCTTAAACATAATCAGACTCACACTGTATTTTTTTTTTTTTTTTTTTTTTTTTTTTTTTTTTTTTTTTCAGATTTTTGGCTTAGCCCAAGCACCCAGCAACTGTTAGGTTTGTTTCCCCATGACTGTCAAAATGACTTCATTCACAGATAACCATGTTAATCTGCACCTGTATATTTTCTGGCACAATCTTGATTAAAACTTTTCAGGTAAAGAAAAGTTACATGAAAATTCTCTATTTTAAATTTTTTATTTTTAATATTAGTGGATACATGGTAGGTATATATATTTATGGGGTACATGAGATATTTAGATACAGGCATACAATGCATAATAATCACATCAGGGTAAGTGTGGTATCTGTCACATCAAGTGTTTATCCTTGAAATTCTTGCTTACAAATAAATATATAGGAATAAAATTAAAACACTGTACTTCAATTTATTCTTCTGTTCCTACACATGCCAGACAGCATACATTCTTGGTGTGAAAGTTTTCCAGATGTTTTCTAGTTGAAAACATCTATATGGTCTAAGAAAAAAGAGCAGATTCCCAACACAAGGATAAAGTTGAGGTGGTCTGTTCTGCTTTCAACTCAAACATCAGTAAAGGGCTTCATGAAAGGCAGACATGAGGGAAACCTCTAATTCTCTAGAAGATGCCATATTTCAAAATTCTGGAGCCCCAGCCGCTCACACAAAGTTGCCTGAGATTGCATAAAGCTTAAAAGCAAATACTAAATAGCATTTTTCTGCCTAAATTCCAATCTAAGAACCCCAAATGTAAATTCTGAATTGCCTAGAAACTGTTGTTGATTTTTTTGGTTTTGTTTTTGGTTTTCCATGTACAATATGATATTTTAAAATATGTAGTACACATTGTAGAATGGCTTAGTTGAGCTAATTAACACATGCATTACCTCACATACTTATTATTATTTTTGTGGTGAGACTTAAAATCTACTCTCTTAGTGATTTTCAAACTATGATACATTGTTATTATGTTATTGGTTATTAATTCAAGGTTGATATCATTGAAGAAACATGTTAAAAAAATTTTTCAGTTTATCAGAGCTGTTAAGCATGCCAATTCCTTTTTAATGGTGTACATGAGATATGGAGTTATGGAGTCTCTTACTTGGTTTTGGTTTTGGTTTTTTTAGCTACATTTAGCCATAAAAATACAGGTTGGACATCCCTAATTCAAAAATCCTGAATTTGAAGTACTCCAAAATCTGAAATATCTTGCATGTTGACATGGCACCACAAGAAGAAAATTTTATACCTGACCTCATGTGAAGGGTCACAGTAAAAACACCCTCAAAACTTTGTTTAGAAAAATTATTTGAAACATTGTTTAAAATTACCTGCCTTTTAGCTATGTGTGTAGGATATGTATGAAACATAAATTAATTTTGTGTTTAGACTTGGGTCCCATCCACAAAATATCTCATTATGTATATGCAGATATTCCAAAATCTGAAAAACATCAAAATCCAAAATACTTCTGGTCCCAAGCATCTCATATAAAGGATGATCAACCTGTAATTTCCTTTTTCTTGTAATTAAATACTTCATTAATCTCCCCTGTATTCCATCATCTCTTAGTAGTTATCTTTTTATGTTGGAGATAGCATAGCAAATGGTTAAGGCTACAGGCATTGAGCAAAGCTCGAGTGATCTGGGTTTTAGTACCAGTTCCATCTGTGTAACTTTGAGCAGCTCACTTAAATTTTTTAGCTTCAGTTTTCTCATCTCTAAAATTATGATAATTACAACAATACTTACCCCAGCAGGTTGTTGTAAGAATTATATTAAAAATTAATTGTAGAAATTAATTAGTTGTAGAAAACCTTAGTAAACTACTTGGCACACATTTAAAAAAAACCTTGATAATTGTTTTTTAAAATGTTTAATGATAGTAACCATTATTATCACTATTATTATTATAAATACATTTTCTTAAACTGTCTCTGAAAAAGGGCTAACATTTGAATTGCTACTCTCATTTTCTGTGTAAATAAAATGGTAGAGAGATTGAGCTTATGTTTTTTCATTTCCACTAATGTATCCTTTCTCAGGAAGATTATCTTGGATTCACTTCATTCAGCTTGATCTCACTAGATTAGAATACTTCTGAAACTGGCAAAGCCAAAACTTAAATACCAAATTCCCAATGGCTCCTATGTTTTTTTCTTTCAAATTGATTCCTTCTACAGTGTTGATTAGAATAAATATTATCGAGACAGAAAATTATTTTATTCTTGTGATGGCTTCACTGGCTCTTCTAGTTTCTTTTTTTTTTTCCCAATGTCATTGTTGGCTTGAAATAGTTTCTTATTGCCCATCTAAAAAGTAAATTCTGTGTTGATCTTACAATTTGTAGCCATACAGGATTACTATAAAATGACAAAGAATTCTTACTTCCAGAGTAGAGCAAACAGCTACAGCAGATGAAACACCAGAGGCAAAGAAGTCTGTTTTTATAGTCTTTGTAATATAAAGTGGGAGAGAGTGAGAAAGTAAATTATTTGAGGCAGAATTATTCCCAAATAGAATATTGTTCTATGATTTTTACATGAGCTAGCAGCAGCTCAATTTAAAAAAAAAAAAAAATGGTTGCTGTTAGCTTTTCTTGTTGCCAAAGGGAGCAATTAGCCCCTATGAGCTTTTCTGACCGTGTACAACTCATCAAAAAATTTTTATGTAAAATTACCATTTCGTATCCTATTTATGCTTTTGTTTGAGAGCGTTTTTTTTGTTATTTCACCAAAAAAAAATCAAAAATGGTATCTCACATTATAAACAGTCCAAGAGATTATCTGCCATGAAGCTGATTCACATTGTTTCTTTCTTGCAAAAGGTTGCTAGTTCTCCAAGATATGTAACATATAAAAGCCACATAAGCGATAATCATTGCATAGATGGTTAAATCTCAAAGTAGGAATGGTTAGTATGTCTGTGTATACAATATGAACATCATAATTAAAGAAGCAAAAGTCTTCTGTAGACAAGTGGCATGGTCTTAGAACTATGCTGAATTTTCCAGTTTATACCTCCTCACTTTTGTCTGTAATTCAGGAAGATAAACTCTATGAATCCTAAAAGTTATCTTTACCATATTTAGTAAGTAAGATGATTTTCATTTCTTTAAAGGTAAATGTATTCATTAGCCTCTTTTCTGTTATAAATACCACCCCCAGGCAGTGTTTTGGTAAAGAATATCCTTGAAGCCAATTATTGTGGCTAAGACCCTCCTTTGAGTACCTCCTTCTCTCTACCCATCTTCCTTTACTCTGGTTCCTTTCTCCCTGCTCCCTTGATTCTCCCTATTTTCTTCTCCTCTGCCTTTACCTTAGGCCTTCCAGTAATAACCAGTGGCACTCGTGGGCATTGCTAACCCTCTAGGTGTAAAGATGTTGCTAACTTGCTCTGGATCACTAAGCATTAGCCAGTATCCTTCAGAAACATGTGGGATAAAACTCCAAACCAGTTGGAGGATCACTTGCTTTAAGGTATGTGAGTTCAAAAATCAAGACAGTAATCAAATGACTAAGGAAATAAGTAGAAACAGCTCAAAATAAAACATTAAGAAAGAATAGAATGTAAAGAAGGCAGGAATAAAGTGATGATAATATAAAATAATAGGAAGACCTGTAAACCTAAAACTGCATTCATGTGGGAGTGAATTTGAAAGATAAAAGCAGATAAAATAAAAATGAAAGTGGCATATTTACAAATTTGAATCAATACATTATTTTTATTCTTCACAGTTTTGGATTTTGTTTCTCCCTTCACACTGATGAAGCTAATCATCCTCTTGATGCCTTCACATCCTCCTATATAGATGTAGGTGCCTATTGTCTCACACTTTCTTTGTGGATATGAATAAGGGCAAAAATATCTTAGAACTCCAAGTTCAGCTTTCTTGAAAAAGTTCAATTTGAAAGCTTTATCCCTTCAGAACTTATTTTGGGATCATTTGGAAAAAAGGAATATTTTGAACAAACCAGGAATTATTTTCAGAGTCATAGGTAACATACAGTTCTGAAAAGATATATTAAGAGAAAGTTTTGCCATTTGGGTAGAGAGAATTTAAAAAAATTTTTTTCTTGTTTACATTCTGATTGAAATTACTTATGGAAAATGCAAAAATAATCAAAAAGAACATTTTAAAATTACCCATTAACTTACTCCCTGGCCATTATTAACATTTTGTGCATTTACCTCACATACAGTGGGTTAGAATACACCAAAAATCAATATAGACAATCCACAGCCATTGTGACTTAGAGCTAGTTCTTATTCTTTCAACAGTAATCATATTTCAGGGCTTTTGTTGTATCCATTTGAATCCTCTTTCGCTACAACTGGTTCTGCAATTCATTTGACAGCCTATTTTGCCCTCTACTATAGGATACTTTCAGTGAAAAAGAGGGCCTTATGATATGGGAGTAATACTCATGTGAACAGATAAATAATTTGAATAATTTAGTTAATTCCAAAAAGAAAATATTTAAGAAAATAATGCCTTCTTTCCCAGTACTAACAATTAATAGGCATTTTCCCTGGAAGATAATGGTAAAGAATACACGATGCCTTCTTACTCAGGTATCCTATGCCCACCTCCCTGCGTTCCATAAGAAAAGGTAGCCAGTTTAAAATTCCAAACAATTTACCTAATGTAAGACTTGAGTGTAATTGCAGCAAGTATGAATCCTCTTATTCCAGCTTTGTCACCTTCTCTTGTTACCTTTCCCTACCAACCCCTCCTATGATCTTAACTTTAGTATGCATATAAATACTATTACCCTGTACCCTTCTTGCAGTCTCAGACAGTGTAGTTCTATAAGCAGAGTAGACAAATTACTATTCCTTCTGCCTTATTTCTCTATCAACTATTTCCTAGGTCCTCTGAAAGTTATGCCATCTCTATGTGCTCTAAGTTGTTCGGCCTTAAAGTGGAAATGATAAGACTCTTTAGTATTGAAAATAAATGACTAGCTATACAGTATTTCAAGAGACTTAAAGAAAGATCACTATGGCTGGAAAATGAAAATGAAGGATAATTCCATGGCAGATGATTTGAAGATTATCGTTTTCTGTGTACACAATGAGTAGTTATCTAGTGGTATCGATTTCATATCAAATAATATAACCAGAAATCTTCAAATAAATGTGAACAGAACTAAAAGTGTTTTCTGGACATTAGAAAAAGGAGGAATAAGAGGGAACAGCTTCAGTGTCTTGCATTAAACATTAATTGTTTACATAATGCATATGCCATTAGGGTTTGGTTTATATTGCTTTTATCACTTCTTTCAAATTAAATTCTACAGTTGCAAAGCAGAAAAGAAATTCATTAGCAGATATGTCAGAATTACAAGGGAAACAATTCTAAATCTGCAGAAGTCCTTCAAATCCGTTCATCTTTTCTAATGACGGTCTGTGGTTTACTTTCTTTTTTTTCTTTCCAAGCCCTAGGTTCATGTGCTATCATGCCTCCGCTTCTGCCCTCTCCCACCTGAACTTGTAGAATTCATCTTGAAAAACTGCAACTTTTTCTAACCTGTTTCTTTCATAGATATGTTTAAATTTATATAGTCATGCACCACATTAGCATTTGAGTCAAAAACAGACTCTTACATGATGGCGGTCCCATGAGATTACAATGGAGCTGAAAAATTCCTATTGCCTAGTGATATTGTAGCCATTGTAAGGTCACATAGTGCAACACATTACCTTTCCTATGGTTAGATATGTTTAGATACACAAATACTTAACATTGTGTTACAGTTGCCTATAGTATTTAGTATTGTAACATGCTGTACAAGTTTGTAGCCCAAGAGCAATAGGCTATACCATGTAGCCTAGTTGTATAATAGGCTATACCATCTAGGTTTGTGTTAGTACACTCTGTGATGATGTTCACACAACAAAATTGCCTAACAATGCATTTCTCAGAATATATCCCCATTGTTAAGTGACTCATGACTGTATCAGGAAGTTAGATAGATTGATAATTATTTTTCTGTCTTCATAAGACAAACCTTGGTGTTAATGTAAAATTTGGACTCCTGTAGTTCACTGATTGTTTTATTCCTTAAATTTTCTCTTAGTCTGAATTTATCTGTATTCAGTTCGATCTTATAGTGCTCTGCTCCTCAAAGAGGGTAATCCATGGACCAGCAGCCTCAGCATCAGCTTGTTAGAATTTAGAATCTCAGGCCCTGCCCCAGCCCTACTAAATTAGAATCTGTATATTCACAAGATCTCCAGATGATTTACATGCACATTAACTGTTGAGAAATAAGAGAAATAATAAAAATTACTCCTCTCTTGGTACCAAGAAACTTCTATGTAGTTGGTTGACTGATTCTTCCTTAGCCAGCAATATAGAGCCACATTTACCAACTGGAAAGGTTCAGAGTAGGGTGGAGAACATAGTGCAAGTGAGCACATATTCTCTCCACAATTGGTATACTTTCCCTGATAACAAAGACCTTGCTCCTTAGAATCACTTCAGAGTGCTTTCACATATTGGCCTCCCTGGAACTCCATACTAGGCTTGCCCCAGATGACCTCCAGCTACTCCTTACTCAGTTTATTTAGAGGATTATGCAGAACATTGATATGAGCATTTTGAGTTTATGTGCATGTGTGGGGGAACAGGAGAAAAGAGAAGTACTTCCCACCTAAAACTTTTTGAGAAGGCCAACTTCATTTCTTTATTCTTTTAACAAATATTTATTATCAACGATGACCTAGGCACTATGCTAGACAGAATAATGATGTAATCTAAGTTATACAGAATTAATCAAAGCAGTCTCTTTTTTTTTTTTTTTTGAGACAGGATCTCACTATGTTGCTCTGGCTGGAGTGTAGTGGTACAATCTCAGCTCACTAAAACCTCCACTCCCCACCCCTCACCCGGTTTTCAAGCCATCTTTGCACCTCAGCCTCCCAAGTAGCTAGACTACAGGCACACACCACCACAGCTGGCTGTTTTTTGTATTTTTTGTAGAGATGGGGTTTTGCCATGTTGCCCAGGTTGGTCTCAAACTCCTGAGCTGAAGTGATTTGCCCAGTCAAAGCAGTCTTTCTAAACATTCTTAAGATGTTGACTCAAATTTTGAAGGAAACAATATATATGGATCAGCAAAAAGTATATATAACAAATATAAAACTTTGTGTTAGAAAATATTACTTATTTGTTCATTTGTGCATGAATCTTCTAAGAACATTTTTGTAGCCACATTGATTCATCTACCAACCATTTTGAATACTTAACATATTGAACATTTATTTAACACCTATTGAACAGCAGCCAGGGATTTGCAAATACTGTGAATACATTTAGAAGCCATAATTGATTTCAGGCTACACTGGGGAAACAAAAGAGGATGCACGCAACTCTTGAGGGGAGAGGAGTCAGATATGACTTCATAGAGAAGATGACACTTGAGCTGAGTCTTTTGTTTTTGTTTTTGTTTTTTTTGAGACGGAGTCTCGCCCTTTCACCCAGACTGGAGTGCAGTGGCGCGATCTCCGCTCACTGCAAGCTCCGCCTCCCGGGTTCACGCCATTCTCCTGCCTCAGCCTCTCCGAGTAGCTGGGACTACAGGCGTCTGCCACCACGCCCGGCTAATTTTTTTGTATTTTTAGTAGAGACGGGGTTTCACCTTGGTCTCGATCTCCTGACCTCGTGATCCGCCCGCCTCGGCCTCCCAAAGTGCTGGGATTACAAGCGTGAGCCACCGCGCCCGGCCTTGAGCTGAGTCTTAACAGCTAAAAAATCTTTAATCAGAAGGCAAGAATAAGAAAAGGACGCTTTAAGTAGTGGAAGTAGCATATGTCATGGAGCCAAAATATGAGTTATCTTGGTACTCTCAGGGATAGTACTAGCAGTTGATAATAGCTAGAGTATAACATATAAGGAAGACATGAACCAAGGCCTTTGCACATATGTTCTCTTTGTACACAATGATGGAGCACTTCCACTTCATGTCTATCTTTTCCTCTCTCTCCCTCTCCTCCTTTCCCTCCCTATCTCCCTCCCTTTGTCTCCCCCTACCTACATACACACACACACACACACACACCCCTACTTAGCTCTTACTCATTCTTCATATTCACATCAGAAATCCTTTTATCATGCTTTTCATGACCCTCCAGTGTAGCTCAGGTGCTTTAATTATATACTCTCATAAAATCATGTTTCTTTGCTTTGGAGTGGTTTTCTTAATTTGTATTTATATATTCATTAATGTGATTATTTGATTAATATCTGCCTCTCCTGATGCATCAGTGGCTTTAAGAGTTTTATTTTAACCACACCCATGGGAAGAAATACATTAAATGTACATCAAAAGCCAATGATATACATACACATATATAACATACACAATACATATAAATATACATACATACACATATATAAACAAAAATAAGTTTTATGAAACAAGAGTCATCCTTACCATGTGTGTTGAAATATATTTTTATCCTTTTCATTAAAAAATTGTTCACAAGTTGATTTTACAGCCTACCTCCATTTGTCATCCAGAGTTTGAAAAACCTTGTAACAGGTTGGCACTGCACTAAAATAGAAGCAGTGTCTAGGTTTACCCCCTACTCTCTCTCCAGCCCTTAATTTAACACTTGGGGCATAAAAGACACTCAGTAGACATTTACTGAATGAATAAAAGGAATAAAGAGCTTCAAAGCTATTGTTTTAAAAGTGTGATTATCCCCATTTTTACCAACAAGAAAACTGAAGGTGAGAGAGGTTTAGTAATTTTGCTGAGAGTCCCTGAAGCTAACAATAAACAGAACCAGGATTCAGAATCAAGTTTTTTTACTCTAAAACAATGCTAATTTCCCCCTTGTGCAGGAAGTAAAAAAAGAGAAAATGGGTCAGGCACGGTGGCTTATGCCTGTAACCATGGAGGCCGAGGCAGGTGGATCACCTGAGGTCAGGAGTTTGACACCAGCCTGACCAATATGATGAAACCGCGTCTCTACTAAAAAATAAAATAAAATACAAAAATTAGCCGGGCATGGTGGCATATGCCTGTAATCCCAGCTACTCAGGAGGCAGAGACAGGAGAATGGCTTGAACGCGGGAGGCAGAGGTTGCAGTGAGCCGAGATCGCGCCATTGCACTCCAGCCTGAGCAGCAAGGGCAAAACTCCATCTCAAAAAAAAAAAAAAAAAGGAAAGAGAGAGAGAAAATATCTAGGTTGCTATAGGAGGTAGCAAGCTGATAATTATTTATCTAGTAGAGAAACAATTTTAAATAAGTTTATTCATGTTTGAGATGCAGTTAGTGTGGAACTCTGAAAGATAATTGATGTTTTAATTTTCTACAGTAAGAAAATTATCATTTGCTCTGAAAGGTGGCAAAAATAAGTGGAGGGATAGATGAAACAAGATTGGTAAAATGTTGGTAATTGTTGAAGCAATGACATCTATGTCTATTGTAAAAACTTTTTTTTTTTTTTTGAGATGGAGTTTCACTCTTGTTGCCCAGGCTGGAGTGCAATGGCACGATCTCAGCTCACCACAACCTCCGCCTCGCAGGTTCAAGTGATTCTCCTGCCTCAGCCTCCCAAGTAGCTGGGATTACAGGCATGTGCCGCCACACCCGGCTAATTTTGTATTTTTAGTAGAGACGATGTTTCTCCATGTTGGTCAGGCTGGTCTCGAACTCCCGACCTCAGGTGATCTGCCTGCCCTGGCCTCCCAAAGTGCTGGGATGACAGGTGTGAGCCACCACACCCAGCCTGTTGTAAAAACTAGTTAAACTTTAAAAAAAAAAAAAACCCATGAAAATGGCTTAATAAAATAACATTACAATAAAACTCTTCTATAACACTTTTTACAAGTAAAAACTGAACAATATAACAGGATTCCAAAAAAACACAAGAAAGGCAAGAGTTTATTAACTGAGATAATATCTATAAAGCATAAAATACAACATCTTGTGACAGAAGGGACCCAGTGTTAATTTTTGTCCCTCTTCACATCAGGCTAACCAAAGCCATTTATGCAAAAAAGGGATGACTTCATTATAAATAGTGTTTTATATAAGCCTTTAGAAAAAAGTATCACTTTATAGCCACATAAATGAGCAATTAATCTAATGTCCTTTTGAAAGAGAAAATATCATTATTTATCAGTATGATTATAAATGTAATCTAAATATTCGTATATAATGTATATATTTTTTGTAGATACGTCCCCAAAACTCTGCTGTTTGCAGATAACATGAAGGTAATAGTCATGATTTTAAAACTTACTAGATAGGCATTTTTGCCCAGTCGTATTGGTCTGAAAGCCACATCATATGTCAAGAAAACTCTTTGAATCTCCAAGAATGTTTCTTCATCTAGCCATTGTTATACTGTATATATTTTTTTAATAAATTTTTTTATCCCAATTCTGGAATTTTTTTTTCAATTTAAAAATAAATAGCCAATGGAAAATGTGATGCAGTACTGCCTATGTATTCTAACTCATAAATAGAATTTTGATACATTATTTAAAAAAACTGTGCTACAATTACGAGACTGGATTTTAGTCCTAGCTCTACCATTAACCAGAAATTGTTCAAAGTACTTTACCTTTTCTTTCTACCTGATTTCTTTCATTCTATAATTCATTTCCTTCTGCTGTCAAATGAAGAAAGGAATGTTCTTCCTATGTCACATCAGGAAGCCCAGACTGGGAGATAAATAAGAAAACAGTATGAAGTCATTAAAATGTTATAGAAAAATGGAGACATATGGATATGTATACAAAGTGATAAATCCATTTATATATATATATGTGTGTGTATATATATATATATGTCCATGAGTGTACACACACACATCACACATACATACACATGGATAAGGTGGTATTTATTTAGGAAGATCGGCTAGAATAACTTATTAGAAAAGCACAAATGTGGAAATTACGAGGTGACAGGAAGACCATCTCCAGTGACACCATGGCACAATTAGGCACCAGTGGTACAATTAGGACCACTTCTATCAGTGCATGTGAGTTGCAGATACCAAACATTAAACCAGTAGTAACAAAGCCATTGTCAAGTCTAGGAGATCAGAAAAATATTCCACTTCTCTAAGTCTTATCAAATAATTTGAGTCAAATTTTAGAATTCCAATTTTAGGTTCTTGTTCCATGCTATAGGTCCATACTGATGTTTGTTCTTGGCTCTTTTCCATCTCACAGCTGCTGATGGCCCAGGAGATCGTTTCATCATTGGGGAATCCCAAGCTGGTGAACAGGTGAGATTGATAGGCCTGAAAGGCACTGAAGATTTCAGCTTCATGGACTTTGGGCATCTAATTCTAAATTTCTCCTGTCAGTGTAGTGGAAATTAGAGAGATTAGTCAGAAGGTTATCAAAGGGATGAAAGTATAGTTCCCAGGAGAACCAAAAGAATTATTTCTTAATTGAAAATATCTACATCTATTAATATATGACATAGTATTATTAGTATGTCTCACAGACATGCCTTACAAGCATTTTCCAGACCTGTGATTGGGCGATTCTTTTTTTCCTGAAAGAAAAAAAAAATGTTCTGAATAGAACAATTTCTAGGTAATCTTCTCAGACTTTTCCCCAACTTGTGTTACAAATAGGGAAACTTAGAAGTAGATTATTTAAACTCTTTAGCTAATTATTTAATTTAATTTTTCTCACTGATTGTCATTGGTATTTTTATAGGAATTGCAATGAATCTGTAGATCGCTTTTTTGGTAGTATGGTCATTTTCACAGTATTAATTCTTCCAACCCAATGACATGGGATGCTGTTTCTTTCTCTCTTTTTTTGTGGCCTCTTCAAGTTTTTTCATCAGTATTTTATAGTTTTCCTTATACAGATTTTTTACCTCTTTGGCTAAATTTATTCCTAGCTTTTTTTTGTAGTTTTTTTTTTTTTTTTTTTTTGAGACGGTGTCTCGCTCTGTCGCCCAGGCTGGAGTGCAGTGGTGCAATCTCGGCTCACTGCAAACTCCGCCTCCCGGGTTCACGCCATTCTCCTGCCTCAGCCCCTCCGAGTAGCTGGGACTACAGGCACCCGCCACCACGCCCGGCTAATTTTTTTGTATTTTTAGTAGAGACGGGGTTTCACCGTGGTCTCGATCTCCTGACCTCGTGATCCGCCTGCCTCGGCCTCCCAAAGTGCTGGGATTACAAGCGTGAGCCACTGTGCCCGGCCTTTTTTTGTAGTTATTATACATGGGATTGCTTTCTCATTTTCTTTCTCTGCTAATTTGTTCTTGTATGTTGATTTTGTATCCTGCAGCTGTACTATATTTATCAGTTTTAAGAGTTTTTGGTGGAGCTTTTAGGGTTTTCTATATATAAGATCATGTTATCTGCAAACAGGGACAATCTGACTTCCTCTTTTCCCCTTTGGATACCCTTTATTTCTTTCTCTTGCCTAATTGTTCTGGCTGGGACTTCCAGTACTAGGTTGAATAAAAGTGTTGAAAGTGGGCATCCTTGTCTTGGTCCAGATCTCGGAGGAAAATCTTTCAACTCTTCCACATTCAGTATGATGTTGGCTGTGGGTTTGTCATCTAGGGCCTTCACTGTGTACGCTCATTCTTTCTATACCTAAGTTGTTGAGAGTCTTAACCATGAAGGATTGTTGAATTTTATCAAATGTTTTCCTAAGTCTGTTGAGATGATCATATTGTTTTTGTCTTTCATTCTGTTGGTGTGATGTATCACATTTATTGATTGGCATATGTTGAGCCACCCTTGCATCCCCACAGTAAATCCCACTTGATCATGGTAAATGATCTTTTTAATGTGCTGCTGGATTCAGTTGCAAGTGTTTTATTAAGCATTTTTGCATCAAGGATATTGGCCTATAGTTTTCCTTTTTTGTGTTGTATCCTTTTCTGGTTTGAGTATCAGAATAATGCTGACCTCATAGATTGAGTTTGAAAGAATTCCTTCCTCTTCAGTTTTCCAGAAGAGTTTGAGAAGAATTAGTATGAGTTCTTCTTTAAATGTTTGGTAGGATTAAGCAGTGAAGTCATCAGATCTTGGGCTTTTCTTCAATGGGAGACTTTATTACAGATTCAGTCTCATTACTCATGATTGATCTGTTCAGGTTTTCTATTTCTTTTTGGCTCAAGCTTGGTAAATTGTATGTATTGAGGAATTTATCCGTTTCTGCTAGGTTTTCTAATTTTTTGATGCAGTTCTTCATAGTAGTCTCTAATGACCCTTTGTATTTCTGTAGTATCAGTTGTAATGCCTCCTTTTTCATTTCTGATTTTGCTTATTTGGGTCTTTTTTTATTAGTCTAGCTAATGCTTTGTCAATTTTGTTTATATCTTCATAAAGTCAACTTTAATTTCATTCATCTTTTATGGTTTTTTAGTCTCAATTTCATTTGTTTCTCTGATCTGTATTCTTTCTTTCCGTCTTCTGATTTTGGATCTGGTTTGTTCTTGCTTTTCTAATCCCTTGAGATATATCACTATGTTGTTTCATTGAAATCTTTCTACTGTTTTGATGTAGGTGTTTGTTGCTATAAACTTCCCTCTTAATGCTGTTTTTGCTGTATCCCATAGGTTTTTGTCTGCTGTGTTTCTATTTTCATTTGCTTTGGGAAATCTATTTATCTCTTAATACATTTATTGATCCATTGGTTGCTCCGGAGCATGTTTTGTAATTTCTACATGTTTGTACAATTTCAAATGTTCCTCTTGTATTGATTTATAGTTTTAGTCCATTGTGGTTGGAAAAAAATTCGATACAATTTTAGTTCTTTTAAATTTGTTGAGACTTGTTTTGTGGCCTAATATGGTCTATCTGGAGAATGTTCCATGTGCAAGTGAAAAAAAAATGTGTATTTTACAGCTCTTGGATGAAATGTACTATAAATATCTGTTAAGTCCATTTGGTCTAAAATGCAGTTTAAATCCTGCGTTCCCATGTTGATTTTCTATCTATATGACTTTTCCAGTGCTGAGAGTAGGGTGTCAAACTCCCCAAATATTATTGTATTGGAATCTGTCTCTCCTTTTAGATAAATAATACCTGCTTTATAGTGGGTGATCCCATGTTCAATGCATATATGTTTGCGATAATTGTATCCTTCTGGTAAATCAATCCCTTTATAATTATAGAATGACCTCTCGTATTCCTTTTTACAGTTTCTGACTTAAAGTCTGTTTTATCTGGTATAAATGTAGCTACTTTGACCTGATTTTGGTTTCCATTTGCATCAAATATCTTGATTCATTTCTTCACTTTCAGTCTATGTGTATCTGTATAGGTGAAGTGAGTCTCATGTAGGCAGCAAATAGTTGGGTTCTTTTTTTTTTTTAAATCCATTCAGCTTGTCTGTATCTTTTAACTAGGGAATTTAACCTATTTATATTTAAGGTTATTACTGATAGATGAGGACTCCTGTCATTTCATTGTTTTCTGGTTTTGCTTACCCCTTGCTCTTTCCTTCTCTTATTGTTTATCATTGCAGTTGGGTGGTTTTCTGTATTGATACTGTTTTATTCTTTTCTCTTTCTCCTTTATTAATCTGCTGTACCAGTGAGTTTTATGCTTGTGTGTGTTTTTGTGATAGTGATTATTGTCTTTTTGCTTCCAGATATATGACTCCCTTGAGAATTTATTGTAAGGCCAGTGTAGTAGTAATGAATTCTCTCCATTTTTGCTTGTCTGGGAAAGACTTTATTTCTCCCTCATTTCCAAAGGATAGCTTTGCTGCATATAGTATTCATAGTTAGAAATTTTTTTATTTCAGCACTTTGAAGATGTTATCTCCTTTCTTCCTGGCCTGTAAGGTTTCTGCAGAGAAATCTACTGTTAGTTTAATGTGGATTTCATTATATATGACTTGATTTGGAGACCTTTGGAATTCCTGGACCTGGATATCCATACCTTTCCCCAGACTTGGGAAGTTTTCAGCTATTATTTTATTAAATAAGTTTCTCATGCCTTTTCCTTTCTTTTTTTCTGAAACTCCAATAATATGAATATTTGTTCTTGTGTGGTGTCCCATAAGTCTTACAAGCTTTCTTCACTCTTTTTTATTCTTCTGTTTCTCTCTCTCTCTCTCTCTTGCTGGGTATTTCAAACAACCTATCTTCAAGTTCAAAGATTCTTTATTCTGCTTCACTATTGAAGCTCTGTATTGTAATTTTTTATTTCATTCTTTGAAATATTCAGCTGTAGAATTTCTGTTTGGTTCTTTTTTATGATTTCTCTATCTTTGTTCAATTTCTCATTCTTATGAATTGTTTTGCTGATTTTGTTGAATTATCGCTAGGTTTTTTTTTTTTTTAATCTAATTGAGTTTCCTTAAGATCATTATTTTGCAATTTCTTTTCCAGGAGTTCATTGATTTCCTTTTCACTGGAGTCTGTTAATAGAGATGTATTCCTTTAGTGGTGTCATATTTCTTTGCTTTTTTGTGTTTCTTGTGTCCCCATGTTGATCTGTGTGCCTGGTAGAACTATTGCTTCTTTTAGACTTTCTAGGGTGGTTTTGTAGAGACACCTGTAGTTGGGCTTCAGTGTGTTGGTTGCAAAGGGTGTGGTGACTTTCTGGACGGGTGCAATGGTGTAGTCTCCATGCAGCTTTTTCAGTTGCATTCAATGTCAGCAATAACTGTGAGTACCTCAGTGGCCTAATCCATAGAAGTTTGTGTCAGTGGTAGTAGTAGCATAGGCTGTTAATATCCTTGGTGTCAAGGGCTTTTGGAGTCCTCCTCTTCTTGTTTTCCACACAATAGGGAGAATCAGCTGAAAGGATCCCTCTTGGTGTTAGGTCTGACATCCCCTCCAAGCAGCTACAGTGACACTGGGCTCAAAATATGGTGCTTGGAGTGACTGTGGAGCCAGGATCCAAGGCTCAGGGTCTTGTGAATCTATTGTGGCACCTGGTTCTTGGGGTTCAGGTTCACTGTCTGTGGCAGAGTTGGATGTAGGTTATCCAAAGAACCAAGGTTTATGACTGAGGCACCCCCTAGCAGCTTGGACCTAGGTGCCCTGGTTGTACCTGTGATTTTATACCTCATGGGCAGGGTGTAGTACTGACCAAACTCCAAAGAAAAAGGTTTTGGCCAGGGGAGCAGGGTATGGCCGCAGCTCAGGAACCAGAGCCAGTAGGGCTCAGCAGCAGCTCGGGTCACAGTGGATAAGGTACTCTGTAGTAGTGACTCTAGACCCCTGGATGGTGGGGCTACGCAGATCCTCACCTCAGACTCTGAGGCCAGGTGCAGAAGCAGCAGATACCTTAGAATGGCAGAGCACAGCTGTGGTTTGATCCCCAGGGGGTCAAGGATCAACACAGAAATGACTCAACTCCCCAGAGAGAGGGGTATCTCAGCAGCTCAGACTCTAAGGGGCTATAGTCTAGCTCCAGAGAAGCAGGGTACTAGAGTTATTTGGCCTGTAGGTCAGGGTATCTTGGCTCAATCAGCACTCTGTTTCTCTAGCACATGAGCGACTACATCAGCTCAGCCTGGGATGCATAGGTGCTCAGCCTGGCAAAGTGTGTGCCACATACTTTCTAAGCCTTGCAATATGTCTGGAAAAAGGATGATTAAAGAAGATTAGAAACTATCTCCAATGTCTGGATGCAGTTAAGGGAAACCAATAAAGGACTCTGCAGCACCCAGGAGCTAGCAACAGTGAGATTTCCTTACCACCTCTTAGTCTGAAGGAGCAAAGAAAGACAATGGTACCTGAACCTGGTAAGATTCATAGCTATGGAGGAGGACTGCCCAACAGCAGCTGTTGCTCTCAGTAGCAGAGATGCCCTAACCATCACCAAACTGCAACCCAGGAGGAAAAGAGCAAGGGGAATGAAAACTCTACTTTTCTGTCTCTCTCCTACCGTCTAAATCTCTTACTGACCCCTCCCTTTGGCTGAGTCTCACCAGACGCCAAAGTGATGGGAAACTGGTTAAAATAGTCCATAGAGGTCAGCTTCTGGACCACAGCACAGAGTAGAGAATGATGATGTGATCTGGAGAGGCAAACAGAAAATGAAACAAATCTTTGTAAGGCTTATATTCTATAATATGTAATGCACTTAACATTGTACCCAGCATAGATTGTGGGTTCAATAAATATTAGTTATTAGTAGTATTGCTTACAGTAATAATATGGAGAGAAGATTTTTAAGACTTTTCTAATAAATTTCCTGTTTTACTTTGGTTATACTTTCAGTAGTAGGGTATTTTTTTTTTCTTAACCATTCCCTAAGGGGGTGTGTGTGTGTGTGTGTGTGTGTGTGTGGTTTATTTTACTTTGTCTTATTTTGGTGGTTAAAATAACAACAATGACAAAACATACACACACATAACATTAAATATACCATCTTGACAGTTTTTAAGCTTATAGTTCAGTAGTGGTAAATATATTCACATTGTAGGGACTTAAGATATTAAATAGAGTCATGAGTTACTTAACGAAGATATATTCTGAGAAATATGTTGTTGGGCAATTTTCTTGTTGTCCGACCATCATAGAGTGTACTTACACAAACCTGAATGAGTAGCCCACTACACACCTAGCCTACATGGTGTGACCTGTTGCTCCGAGGCTACAAACCTGCACAGCATATTACTGTACTGAATACTGTAAGCAATTATAATGGTATTTGTTTATCAAAACAAAAAGTACAGTAAAAAATGTGGTAATCTTATGGGACCACCATCATATATGCAGTCCAACATTGAGCAAACGATCCTTATGCAGCACATGACTATACTTATGAGGCAGACATCTTTAGAAAGGAATCTTTTGGCAGGGGGGATTAATATTGTCTCAGGATTTTTTCTTAGGGGGAATTTGAAGCATTCATTTTCCAAACTCCAGTCTAAATCATTGCCCCTGACAAGTGACTTTCAGATCACTTGTCTATCAGATCAAATCTATCAGATGAATCTTACAGAAAAATGCTTTTCCCCATGTTGTAAGAAGTTAGCAGGGAAGGTTCTATCTCTTACACCATCAATATGAGAGCACAAACAATGAAAATCTTGTTTTTCATTTTCAAAAGTAATGTTTAACCTAGGTCATTACAGACACTGGAATCATTTTTAAATGATTTAATTATATTTGCTCAACTTCTATTATTAATTGATAGGTGAGCGAATATGTTTTAGAATATTTTCAAAGGCAATAATTAAAATATTTCTGGCTTGCCTTTATTTAACCAAAAAGATTAGTTAATAAAGTACTGCATTTCTCAAACATCAGAACTTCAATAAGTTACGAAGGTGGTTTTTTTTTTTGTAATTGTTATTCATAATGTATGTCCTAGCAATTTTTTTACTTACAGACTCTCAAATCACTTTACATATATTAGGAAAATGTACATTATTTGAGAGGCAAAAGTGGCAAATGTAAATGGCAGTTCTTCAAAAGTAAAGCAGAGCACCAAGAAAGACACCGAATAGTCATTACCTTAAAGTACACATAAAATCAGCTTAAATGAACCTAAAGCCTCTTTAGTGTGAGTGCACCTGTTTGTAGATAGCTTTTACTACACTGGCCCAAAATGAATAAGACTGTAAGACTTTCTTTTATGGTTTATTTTTTAATATTAAAAAAATTAACATCCTCTGCAGACTTTTCCTTTGCAGCAGCAAAGTACATCAACTGTCTTTTTCATGTTTATTTCCAGCCAACTCAGACAGTAATGCCAGGACAAGTCATGCGGGTTACAACAGGTGCTCCAATACCCTGCGGTGCTGATGCAGTAGTACAAGTGGAAGATACTGAACTTATCAGGGAATCAGATGATGTACGTCATCACCAAGTCTTACTGCGCTGTTGTTCCTATGGCAGTATTATGTCACAACCGTTTTCTGCAATGTTTGTGAGATTAACCCATTTTGGGTTATTTTGTTTTGTTTTGTTTTTGCTTATGGTGAGATCTTATATTGTAGTATATGAGTCTCCAGTAAGTAAGAAATTTCCTTAATCTTGAAAATCTGTTGTTACAGGAAGGCTTTCTCTGATCATTGCTGTTATAGCAGAATTTGAACCATATTTGACCCAAGCAGTTTCACATGCAAACAAGGAAAGAAAGTACCTCAAGAAAGAAAAGCAGAGATATTAATGGTTGACATACCTTCCAGAGCAGAGATATTAATGGTTGACATACCTTCCAGAGCAGAGATATTAATGGTTGACATACCTTCCAGCTGAGAAATTTGCCATTGAGACTAGCTTCTGATAAAATGTCAAGGAGTTCATGAAATCAGAATTTACTAGAGAAGAATTTAACTAAGAGCACTTGGGCAAGTTCTTGAATATTACACTAAGCCAAGCATTTGAACCAAATGACCCTTTCACGTCTGGTTTTCTGTAAGTCCGGAAAAAGCTGTGCCACCAAATGACAACCTGGAAATATTAAGTATGTATGTCAGTTCTCCCTCCATTGCCTCAAGTAAAAGATGCTGGAATCTTTTTGTACCTAAGCAAGGCTTTATCTCACTGAAAATAGTGGCAGGTTATTGAAACCAGAGTATAAGCTAGTAATAAAAGTAGAATAGATTCAACTGAGGTTTTAATAATCAGCTATCTTACTTGTTTTGTGAAGAAAGTAAAGATATATTTTAAAGCTGAGGTGAAAAATAAACATAATATTCTCCCAAGCCGAGTAGATAGTAAAATTGGCCATGCCAAGAGACGGACACTTTCCCTGATCTGGAGATTTTCTTTTTAATCACCTTTCCATATGTAAGGCTTATAAAATTCAACCCTTGGCAAACAGATCACATTGCCTGCTGTTAAAACTGCCTAAGCAGATTTATTGGCATCAGGGAAGCCAGCAGAGCACTGAATTCCAGAACACATGCATCCACAGACTCTGCCAGATGACAAGACACAGTTCCAATGTCACAATATTATTCACAGCCCATAAATGTAAAATTGATTATTGCAATTAATGTACAGAAATCTACTACCAGGCAAACTATAAGTCCTTTACTGAAATTTCTGCAAGTATTTGGTAATCTTGGCATGGTATTGAACCCATGATTCATGGGAAAAGAAGGAAGATATTACCTCTATGCACATTCACTTTATTAGGGTAGCCATCTACATATATATATAAAAATATATAAATAAATTATATATAATGTATTAGTTCAAATATTAAATCTTATAAACAAGATTTAATATTTGAATTGGTACTTTTTTTAAAGCATAAAAATTAGAGAAAAAAATTTTTTTATTTATTGGCACCAAACCTTCTAATTTTTCAGGAACCTGTGTTAGAAATTCGGTATTTTCAGCGGGTGTAGCAAATAGTTTTCTTTTTCTCTATATTTGTATATATCCTGGGCCTATCTGGTGGTGAAAGTATCGGAGTAGCTAAATTCTACTGCTCAGAAATTCTATTTGAAATTACATGACCTGCTCTTCTTATAGGGCACTGAAGAACTTGAAGTGCGAATTCTGGTGCAAGCTCGGCCAGGCCAAGATATCAGGTAACTTCAAAACACATAGAATATATAGCCTACTTTTGTTTCTACATGATCATTTACTCAGGAAACCCTGGCTACTATAAATCTGCAGCCATGTCAATTAGCCATTAGTTTTCAGGGCTTTAACAAAAAGCAAAATGAATTTTATGAATTGTGTATCACATATCTGTCCTGCTACTTTTTAATGAAGATGGTAAAGGCAAGTTAGTCAAAAGCAAGAAAAGAAAGAGGTAAAGTCATGAGCCTACATATTCTACAGTTAATTCTACTCCTAGATAATCCAGAATTACCCAATCCCATCCCTAAATAATCTGGAATTTGGTATTAACTCAGATAATACCAGAATTGGATATTTACACAATTAACTGATAGCATATGCTCTAGTGACTACCAATAATAATGGAATAATCTGTTCCTCCTTATATACAAAGATGAGGCTATTTGCTATGATAAATAGTGCATATACCTTAAATTATTTTTCTTACAATGGAATATGTTTACCCTGATTCCATTAATACTAATTTGCTGAACATCCCTTTGTAGCGAAGCTACACTTCTCCCTCCCTATGGCAGCACACCAAGGTGAATGTACCTCAGTAGCCATAGATCAGGACCAACCTAAGTGGTCCATATGGAAATTACCTCTATGACTGTAACCTCATTAGCATTATTCTCCTTGCCACAAAGCTAGCCAGCTGTGGACCTCTTATCATTAATGCCGCTAGATATTTCCATACAAATTCTTGCCTTATCAAATAAAGTTTACAATTGGTATTTGTATTATAATGTAACACAAAACAATTTGTAAAGTAATTTTCTTCACAGGTACTCAGGAAAAAAAATTTTCAAATATGAAGTAACATGTTTTTCTTTAGCAGTAATATATTCAAATCCTATTTCTCTTTTCTGTTGTGTGATTTAACTTTTAAAATTAAAAAAGCATAGGATTTTTAGAATCCCTTCATTTCAGTATTTTCCTACTACTTTATTTCTTGACTTTTTTATCTTCTTGAATGTCCTTTTTTGACACTAAAGTTTACCTCTGAGTTGAGAAAATGTTGTCTCTAATCACACTGCTTATGGTTCTGCTTTGACTTTCAGACCCATCGGCCATGACATTAAAAGAGGGGAATGTGTTTTGGCCAAAGGAACCCACATGGGCCCCTCAGAGATTGGTCTTCTGGCAACTGTAGGTGTCACAGAGGTTGAAGTTAATAAATTTCCAGTGGTTGCAGTCATGTCAACAGGGAATGAGGTATTAAAAATAAAAATAGAGGGAGTGGGGAGAGGGCCTGTAAGATAAAGGTATTTCTCACATCTGTTCTGTGTTGTAAATAGAATGTTGTAAATTATAGATCATACCAGTGGATCCACATTCTTATAACAGGGAAACAATAAATCGGCTTTAGGATAGTTTCAAGTTCAGAATATGAGAACAAGGAAGAACTAGTTAAAATTATGTATTATGAAATGTTCTCTTCTATTAGAATGAAATACTATAACCAATGGCCTTTCCACAAAGTCAGTACACAAGCAAAAAACTTTAGCTGCTAGCCATAGATATTAAACTATACAAACTCAGTACTATTTCTGTTTAGACAATGAATTGTGCCCATCCTGCTGCTGAAATGATGAGCTACTTCTGTGTGGGAAGTATCAATGAATCAGGACATCATGGCTAGCACTTCTTGTGAAAAGTTCCATTTGATCTTTAATCACCAAGAAAGATTTGATAATCAGGTTTTTTTTTTCTCTCTCTCTCCCCAAAGATAGCATCTCTAGTGGCATGATATTTAGAATGGGTCAAAATGTCATTTCATTCCTGATTTAGAAAAGAGAATTTAGTCCATCTCTTTCTGAGAACTCTTGAAAAACTTCCTATTGCCTGTTTTGCTTAGGTTGTGCAAAACTTCAGTCAGAAACTCCAAGGTCAAATGGAGAATACTAAAAAGTGAATCTGCTGGAAACTCAAAACCTTATAAAAGAATCAGAAACTATTGAGATTTTTTAAAGTATTAATAATTCCTTTGACCTTACTATTAAAGAAAAGATTAGCAGGATTTTTTTGAAATCTCTTTGTTCTGAAAAAAACCCGTCATTATTTTTAATTTCTTGAAGTCTTGGAAATGAAAATTTTCAAAGCTCTTTTTATGATCTTGTAGTCCTTTTGGTTAAAGCAAAAGAATAGACTGTTTTATTTTGCAAATAGATAGCTAAATCAACATTCCAGATGTGCTTACTTCCCAGTATATATGCACTAGTCATTTCCAAAAACTATTGATTCACAGAAAACATTCTTTTCAATTTGATCTATATAGTAATGATTTTAATATCCTTAGAACCAAATAACACTATATATAGCATCAGAAATAAATTTTTGTTAAATTGGTTGACTCAGTGAACTATTCTTTTTTATGATTTACTTACATGCTTTGTGCAACAAGTAAGTTCACGGAGTTTGAGAAAGCTAAACAGTAGCACACTCGTGGACCAGGCATGGTGGCTTATTCCTGTAATCCCAGCATTTAGGGAGGCTAAAGCAGGGGTATCAATTGAGGCTAGGAGTTCAAAACCAGCCTTGGCAACATAGTGGGACCCTGCCTCTACTAAAAAGTTAAAAATAGCTATGCATGGTAGCACATGCCTATAGTCCTAGCTACTGGGGAGGCTAAGGTGGGAGGATCACTTGAGCTCAGGAATTCAAGGCTGCAGTGAGCTATGATGGCACTACTGCACTTTAGCCTGGGTGACAGAGTGAGACCCTATCTCAAAATAAAGTAAAATAAGAATTAACACACTCATAATAACTATGTAGTTAATAGGAAACTCTGTCAAAGCAATATTGCTTATATTTCTCTCACATGCTTTTGTAGGTCTGGACTCATCCTCTCAATTATCCACAGAGTATATTGTTAGTATTTTGTTTAAGCTACCTTTTACACTCAATTAAAACTATTTACTGGAAGTAGGCTAAGGTAATGGGGTGAGAATAGAGATAGTATTATATCATGAAATCTAGGGAAGAGTTTGTAGTCTTAGTTCCCTGCCCCCATAGAGCTTATTACTCTTGAAGAAGCTTTGACTAATTCTACATGACTCCTTCCCCTACTTTAACAGGCCTGCTATACTAAACTTTACCACAGTTTTCTGAGAGAATAATGCTTCTAAATTATATTATCTCTGGTTCCATATAGCTCAACATTCCTCCCTTTCTCTTATTCAAAGTTAGTTTTTATTATGACTCCATGATCATACAGTTTAATTTTCTTCAGTAGATAATTGGGTACCTCTGTGCCAGGCACTTTACTGGAAATTGGTGACAAAAAAAGAGATAAATAAAGCATATTATCTCTCCTGAAGACTTGAAATTCTCAGATACCCAGAAAACAATAGCAAAAAAAAATTAACTATTTTCAGAGAGGGCAAAAGAAATTGCCCTTAATGTAGCAAGGTCATAATTTACCCAGTCACAGTACAAACTTTCCTTAAGTATTGGTTTTAGTTTCCTTTGATACATATGGTTTCAGGCCGGGCATGGTTGCTCACGCCTGTAATCCCAGCACTTTGGGAGGCCGAGGCGGGAGGATCACTTGAGGTCAGGAGTTCGAGACCAGACTGACCAACATGGTGAAACCCTGTCTGTACTAAAAATACAAAAAAATTAGCTGGGTGTGATGGCACATGCCTGTAGTCACAACTACTTGGTAGGCTGAGGCAGAAGAATTGCTTGAACCCGGGAGGTGGACGTTGCAGTGAGCTGAGATTGCGCCATTGCACTCCAGCCTGGGCAACAGAGAGAGACTCCATCTCAAAAAAAAAAAAAGATATATATGGTTTCACATATGTCCACTTCTTGAATCTCATATGACATATTGGTAAGCAGGACAGTTGCCTTGGCAACCCAAAAAATGCCGTACAAGATGTCTATGTATACTCTTTAAACCTTCCCCCAGTATTTTGTTACTGTATGAGCTTGTTAAGGACCAGCAAATTATTTCAAAATTGGGGATATAGCATCATCAATTATAGCTAACATGGAATAGCTGATTTCAGTATTTGTTGATTTCAACAAACTGTGCATATTAAAATTTAGATATGCAACCTGTGGTGATTCATGCCTGTAATCCCAGCACTTTGGGAGGCCGAGATGGGTGGATCACTTGAGGCTAGGAGTTTGAGACCAGCCTGGGCAACATGGCAAAACCCTGTCTCTACAAAAAATACAAGCCAGGCGTGATGCTATGCCCCTGTAGTGTCTGCTACTCAGGAGGCTGAGGCAGAGGTTACAGTGCGCAATGACCATTCCACTGTACTACGGCCTGGGAAATGGAGTGAGACAAAGAAAGAAAAGAAAAAGAAAAGAAAAGAAAGAAAAAGAAGAAAGAGAAGGAAAATAAAAGAAAGGGGAAGGGGAAGGAAAAAGAAAAGAGAAAAGAAGAGAGAAGAGAAAAGAAAAGAAACAAGGAAAGGAGGGGAGGGCAGGGCAGGACTGCTTAGGAGATGGGTGCACCAGAATCTCACTAATTACCACTAAATAAATTATTCATGTAACCAGATACCCCCTGTTCCCCAAAAGTCTATTGAAATAAAAAATTTTTTAAAATTCGAAAAAGAAAACTCATTCACAATCCAAAAAAGAAAGAAAGAAAGAGTCTCACAATTTTGCCCAGACTGGCCTTAAACTCCTAAGCTCAAGTGATCCTCCCACCTCAGCTTCCCAAGTAACTGAGACTACAAGCTTATGCTACCATAGCCACTTCACAGGACAGGTTTTAAGCCAAAATTATTAAACCAATCAAATCTGTCCAGAGCCATCTTAATGGAAATATTATATTAATTATTTTCTAACACAATTTGTAAACCTCTGTATTTCTAAACCAAATTCTGAAAGACTCCTTAAATTATGTTTAAAAGCTCTAAATGTTTCTCTTCCCTTCTTATCTTGTAACCTAGTAAGCCAAGCAATTAGCTTAACTATCAGTTAAACGTTTTTTTCCCCAGAGTTTTATTAAAAGCTATTTGGAACAGGAACATGCTTCACAAGAGCTCATTGACTTTTCTCCCTCTTTTTCTGTTAGACCTATTTATCTGAACTATCTGGGTGTATCCATAATAACCAGAATTGAGTTTTGATCAATTAATAAATTAAGTTTTCTAGAAGACAGAGAAAGAAAGTGAGACGATTACCACAAATATGTAAAGAGTTACTGACCACTGTACAAGTCTAATCATCTTCTTTTTGCAAAGAGTGGGAAAGCCTTAAATGCAAGCAAACCCATGTCAATATGTGAGAAAGAAAGGAAGTCATTACAACCAGTTCAAATAGTGTCTTGGGCACTTGACAATTCCATCAAGACTATAGGATTAATTAAGTCTTTAAAAGTACTTTCAAGTGAATAATTGTAGTCATATCAAAAGTACTTCAAAATGACCACGGCAATTCCAGGTTGTCCCTGATGAAATTATGCTTTTTAGAAAGATAAATATGTGAAAGAGAAAACAGAAGCCAGAGTTATGCCTGGAGATAGTGCAAGTTTATTATTAAATGAACCCATGAATTCATTAGCTACTGGTCATTCAAAAGGGAAAAATAGCACTTAAATATTGTATCTAAAGTCCTCAACAGTAAAGGTTGAACCCCTGGCAGCTATCCCTAAAACCCAACAAGCGAGAATGGGTAGAGAGGAAATCTCTCCCAAAGCCAGTTTCTCACAGACAAAACTAAGAAAAGTTCTTATAGGCACACAACAATGTGGCCAACTGACAGATAGGATGGCCAGTTTCAAATCTTTACTAGGAAAAACAAAAATTAGTATAAATCCAATCAGATAACCAAACAATTCTGGAAACCTTATACTTACAACAAAAACAATATCAGCTCTCTTTGGGAGTTCAACAAAAAAAGGATCAGACCTCAAAACAAGGGCTGGAGTTAATCTAAGCATCATAGACAAGGAATCCCCCCAAGCAAAAAGGCAGAAGAGACCTCACTGAAATACAGTATAATCAATAATATAACTGGTGGCAAGGGTTCCCACCTAAGTCTTGGTAGGATTTTCATAATACCAAAATCCTAATACAGAGACCACCAGGAAAACCTGTTAATCATAAAAAATGGTTATATTAAAGTTTCTGAGCAAAAGAAAATATCACCTTGACAATGTTGGGGAGGGAAAAATAATTTTTCCTCTACCCTTGTGAGTTCTTACCTGGGACCTCTATAAAAGATAGATTAACAAGAAAAAAAGAGAAGTTAGTTAACATGTATACCTCATGTATATATGGGAGATAACCCAAGGGAAAATTAGTAAAGTGATGGCTGAGAAGTCTGGCTTAAATAGCATCTTCAGCAAAGAACAATACATTCTTAGAGAAGTGATGAGACAAAGGAAAAGGACCTTGAGTCTCTACGGCCGGCAATTTGTGGGAAGGCGAATGTATGGGCAACTAATGATAGATTAAAGGCTAGTTAATGAAGTTTGATATATAAATTCCTCTGGCGCCATCTGCAGGCTGATAAGTGTCCAAAGATTTATCCCTCGGGCTAGGCGCGGTGGCTCACGCCTGTAATCCCAGAACTTTGGGAAGCCTAGGCGGGTGGATCACGAGGTCAAGAAATTGAGACCATCTTGGCTAACACACGGTGAAACTCCGTCTCTACTAAAAATACAAAAAAATTAGCCGGGTGTGGTGGCGGAGTTCTGTAGTCCCAGCTACTCTGGAGGCTGAGGCAGGAGAATGGCGTGAACCCGGGAGGCGGAGCTTGCAGTGAGCCGAGATGGTGCCACTGCATTCCAGCCTGGGCGACAGAGCGAGACTCCGTCTCAAAAAAAAAAAGATTTATCCCTCCAGGGGTCGTGGGGGGAGTTACCTTTCTTAATGTATGTCCTACTTTTAGGCAAACAGGAGAAAGGCAGAGAGCGTTTCTTATATTTTTCTTCTCAAGTGCCTTCAGCTCAAAAATATTTGTTATGCTGGCATATTTGGGGATGGTATATTCTGCTACCCTTCAACAGAGTCTCAGTAGTGTTTCACAACTGGGAAGTCATCAGATTTTTATGAGGGTATTTATAGGATTTTGAGGACTAGGGTTGGCCATGGGATAGTTTTAAGGTAGAAGTTATTAAGCAAAGTCCGAGCAGAGATTGGTCGGAATTTGTAAAATAGGTGAATTGGTGGATCACAATGAGTCTTATCTTCAGAGCATATGAATCCATGTGGAACTAAAACAAGTTGTCCATGATCTTATCTTAAAGTATATGGATCTGAACAAGCTTGTGTTAAAAACAATTTAGTTCAAGTTACATGTCCTGGTTTGGTACAGTTTAGCTGTTATGCAAATAATGGTATAGTTTTGCAAGTTGATGTTTCTGTTTTATTTCTCAGAAGGAAATAGATTTGTAGGCAAGGCAGCCAATTATAAGGCTTTCATAGAAATTCAGACATAATATAATGAATGCCTAGAATTGTTTTGGGAGGTAGTAAAAGAGTGAATGAAAATGTAGGGTCAAGGAAGAGATGGATTAGAATATTCTTAATGATTGAGGCTTGTGGGAAGAGTGGGCTACAAAGGGGAAAACAAAGTTAAATGTTTAGGCCAGGCGCAGTGGCTCACGCCTGTAATCCCAGCACTTTGGGAGGCCAAGGCGGGTGGATCACCTGAGGTTCAGGAGTTCGAGACCAGCCTGACCAACAGTAGAGAAACCCCATCTCTACTAAAAATACAAAATTAGCGGGGCGTAGTGGCGCATGCCTGTAATCCCAGCTACTCGGGAGGCTGAGTCAGGAGACTCGCTTGAACCCACGAGGCAGAGGTTGCAGTGAGCCGAGATCGCACCATTGCACTCCAGCCTGGGCAACAAGAGCTTGACTCTGTCTCAAAAACAAAAACAAACAACAACAAGAAAAAAGTTTAATGTTTAAAAAGTGGGAAGATAGTGGCCAGGTGTGGTGGCTCACACCTCTAATCCAAGCACTTTGGGAGGCTGAGGCAGGTGGATCACTTGGGGTTAGGAGTTCAAGACCAGCCTGGCCAACATGGCAAACCCCCGTCTCTACTAAAAATGCAAAAAGTAGCCAGACATGGTAGTGTGCACCTGTAGTCCCAGATACTCAGGAAGCTGTGGTAGGAAGATCGCTTGAACCCAGGGGGTGGAGATTGCAGTGAGCTGAGATTGCGCCACTGCACTCCAGCCTGTGCAACAGAATAAGACTCCATCTCAAAAAAAAAAAAAAAAGGTGGGAAGATAGTGGCACCATTGATAATACCAAAAATGGGAAATTGAACTTGGTGACTTGATATGGAGATGATGGGTTATGTTTTGTTTTACCTTGTATTTTTTTCTTTTGAAACTGTAATAAATTTCAGACATCATTCCCAAGATGACTGGAAGTATAACAGAAAATAAGATTCAGTTTTAAAAGGAAAAATTGTGAGTTTATTCTAGTATATTTAGCCTTATACTCTTCCATTTAATTCTGTGTTTTCTTTGAAATTATTTAAAATACACGGTAAATCCCATGCCCTCATTTAACTAGCTATTTTTTCATTATGTCAATTTTACAGACAAATAATGGGTTCTCCAGTGATCTCTAATTTTCTGTTATTTCTGGAACTGTTTGCAGCAAAATAACAGAGAGGAATATAAATAGCAAAGAAACCATCCTGATAACAGAGGAATCTTACTTAGTTGCTGGTCAACACCCTGCTTTGAAAAAAAATGATGTAATCACACAGTTTTCTTTCTAAAGCAACTGGTTTGATTAATGGAGTTAAAGAACTGCAAGCCCTGCCCCTTATAAAATTATTATCACTTTAATAACTGTGTGTTAATTAAGATCAGAAAATTAATCTATGTTAGCATTGCAATAGCAATTTTCCAAGCACTGCCAGTGAGTAAGAATGAAAGTGGGTTACAATGTCACGTGGCATCTGATTAAGTTAAATTAGTAAGTATTTGAAGGGAAGACTCCCTGGTGACACTGAATAAGATGGTCAGAGTTTTCCTGTAGCCTATTGTAAGGGGACAGTTGTTTGCAAAGCTACTACTTTTCTAATATAAAGTCAAAAATCTGGCCACATAGTATCACTAATGAGTCTGAAGGAAGATTAGGGCTTGTGGTTATTGTCTGGGAGAATTCATATAATAAGCTCTGGTGTTGGCCATATTAGTAGCCAAAACATCTTAAATGTGCAGGCTTGCCTTTAACCTCCTAAAATAATAGTCCAGGTTTTCTCACTTCAAATAAGTACTTTTTTTTTTTACTTTATAATTTCTGAAATCAAAGCATATCTTAAAACTGATACATAAATTGTTGTAAGAATGTGTCTGTGTATGTGAAGGACCCCCTACTCTTAGGTATTTTATAATCTAATAGTCTGTGTTCACATTATAAACTGATTTCATCTGTACTAGCATCTAGGGGTAACAATATGAGAACAATTGGGAGGAAAATAGGTGATCCTTCGACGTCATATGTCATAAAGAAAGGAAAGAGAATCACATTTATTGTGCATTTATCTGCATAAACTGAATGTTCATTATCTCACTCCTAACAATTACCTTGCAAGGTAGTTATTATTACTGTATTTTATAAATGGGAAAATTAAGACAAAGAATTTTGTCAACTTGAATTTGAACACTGTCGGAATCCAAAGCTCTTCCTACTATACAATCTGACTACCTCATTGGAACATCCTAAGGTAGAATAAGCTTCATTAATTTTCTTCATAGGCATAGTAGATATTAAATCTCTAAAGATTAATTCAGTTCAGAATAATGGAATTTTGCATACGTGTAGCTAAGTATTACTTAAGTTTGCTAGTATCAGAGACAAAACATCTGTCTTCCTCTCCTTCATATAAGCTTAACTTCTTTGATACTGTTGACCCCACTTCAGAAAAGAGACAAAAAAGTTTGAAAGAAAAGATAAACTATTATTCTGTTCAGACTTAAGGATATCATGTCACACAATCTATACCTCAAATATTCCCAATGGAAGACAAATTGGAAAATAATATTGGGAGGAAAAAAAGGTAATTGTTTTATTTAGTTTGGCCAATATCTCCAGAGCATTCTTATCAAATTGGAGCCCAACCTGGTAGGATATTTTGCGTGCAGTTCAATCGCCAGTGAAATTTCTGAGTGTTTTTTTACTTCCATAGGAACATTTTCTCATCCTCCTATACGTTCAATATTTATTTAAAGATCCTTTGGGCATTCACCTTCAAAATGCCAGATACCATTGTAGGTGCTAGATATGCTAAACTCAGTTTAGTAGATTTTTTTTCATTAGAAATACGCAACATTAACCTAATAGAATAATTTGTGGTGGTTTTTTGGCTTTGTAGCTGCTAAATCCTGAAGATGACCTCTTACCAGGGAAGATTCGAGACAGCAATCGTTCAACTCTTCTAGCAACAATTCAGGAACATGGTTACCCCACAATCAACTTGGGTATTGTAGGAGACAAGTAAGTATTTGATGTCATTCTGAAAAGTTTGTATTGTACAAATACGAGTTTTTGGAATACTCACTAGGTGGAGTTGCTTTTAAAGAGGCAGAAATTTAATGTCATAATTTTCACTTACCTCATTCTTCAGAAGCCAAAGAATACTGAGGTATCTATGTCCTTTAGAGATAAAGATTTCTTGGAATGTCTCTGAAAACAAGAGAAATACTTTACTTTCCTGTAGTGTGTTAGGTTTCAAAGGATGTTTTTGTAATAGTTTTGGTTTTATCCCAATGGAGCTAACAGTGATGGCATTATTCTGATTCACATTTTTACTTCTTTCAAGAAAGACAAGAAAAACATAGGTAAGAAGAGAAACAGAGATTGTCAAAATTAGCACTACCTAATTCTTTGAAGTTTAAGTACAATTTTTTTCTAGGACTTCTATATTGATTTTTGTATCTTTACGTAGCCCGTTTCTCCAGGCTTTACCTACTTGAAAGTACAAAGGGAAGCACAATGACTATAATTACTCAGTTTTTAAGAGCCTATTACCCCCATCTACTGAATTAACTCAGCCCTCTGCTAAGTTTTCTAAGTATTTTTGTGAATCTCCAGTGCTGTCTCGTGTGATCAAAAGCAAGTCTGCACTTTCTAAACATCCCAGTATCATGCAACACTGCTGCCTGGCTGTCTTTCAAAAGTCACTCTTTCCAGTTCACTAGAGCTACACCTGCTTTTAGTAATACTCAAATATCAACCCAATGGAGACGAGGCTCAGAGACAGATCTGAGTGATAAATACTCATGATGTATCTATCACCCATAATCCCCTTTCTCTCTTATCACTACCTCATCACTGTGTAGACCTCATGAAGCATGGATCCTTCTTCCCTTATATTGAGTACTTTCCCAAAACTCAGATGTGCTTTTGAGGAGGTTCTGACCTACCATTCACAAGGTAGGCTCTGACAAGGCATGCTATGAACTTTATCTTAGGCTCAAACTGGACGCAGTCTAACCTAAGCTTGTCCAGGCCAGGCATAGTGGCTCACACCTGTAATCCCAGCACTTTGGAAGGCCAAGGCAGATGGATCACTTGAGGCCAGGAGTTCGAGACCAGCCTGACTAACATGGAGAAACCCCATCTCTACTACAAAATACAAAAATTGCCTAGGTGTGGTGGTACACATCTGTAATCCCAGCTACTTGGGAGGCTGAGGCATGAGAATCATTTGAGCCTGGGGGGCGGAGGTTGAAGTGAGCTGAGATCGTAACACTGCACCCCAGCCTGGGAAACAGAGCGAGACTCTGTCTCAAAAAATAAATAAATAAACAAACTAAGCTTCTCCAACCCGTGGCACATGGACCACGTACAACCCAGGACAGCTTTGAATGTAGCCCAACACAAGTTCGTAAACTTTCTTAAAACATTATGATATTTTGTTGTGATTTTTTTTTTAGCTCATTAGCTATCATTAATGTATTTTATGTGTGGCCCAAGACAATTCTTCTTCTGATGTGGCCCAGGGAAGCCAAAAGATTGAACACCCCTGGTCTAAACCTTGGACACAAGCATCTTCCCAGTAACCTGAGAGGTAGTAGCTTTTATGTCATCTAACCTTTTGAAGTTCTCTTCTTTCCTCCTGATTTTTTTTTCTTTCTCTGAGGACACTGGAGTGGAAGCTGGTGTATTTTCAAATGACATTCTTTTTAAAATCTTCACCATTTGTATTTACATGGATGTTTAGTGCTAAAGAAGTTTGGCTGGGAGTAGTGGCTCACGCCTGTAATCCCAGCACTTTGGGAGGCCAAGGCAGGTGGATCACCTGAGGTCAAGAGTTTGAGACCAGCCTGGCCAACATGGTGAAACCCCGTCTCTACTAAAAATACGAAAATTAGCTGGGTGTAGTGGTGCACACCTGTAATGCTGGCTACTCAGGAGGCTAACACAGGAGAATCACTTGAACCCTGGAGGTGGAGGTTGCAGTGAGCTGAGACCGCACCATTGCACTCCAGCCTGGGCAACAAAGTGAGACTCCAGGGCCCCTCGTCCTAAGAAGGGAAAGTAAAGCTAGTGTACAGGAAGGAAAGGGGAAAAAAAGCCAGTTATTTGAATTTGGGCCTTAGCAGTAACCTATCCTTTAAGATACAAGTACTTAAAAACTATCCTATCCAGATACAGCTTTTCCAAAGACCAAAATCAACTTCTGAGAAGAGAAGGGATAAATCCAAGAGTTTGAAAACACAAAGATAAGGCAAGCAGGCTTGAAACTTCATGGAACAAACACCAGATTCTTAGGGTTATTTCCTTCCTACCAATGGCTCTGGCCCTACCTCTAAGTGTGTTAATGAGCTCTAAGAAATATTATAAGGGAAAAGGAAGCTTTTAAATTGTTTTTACCCTAATTTGTTCTGGGCTATAATTCTGTCCATTCTCCCTCTTATTGTTATACTTTTATTTTTTTTAAAAGAGGTTACTTAATATACATACTGCCATTATCTTGAAGTACTCTAAAGGCCAAAACGTCAGTGAAAGGCCAACATGTTGGTATGCTGATATTTTTCTGGGATCCACACTGTTAATTTGTGGTGGACATTTCCTAATAATGGTGATATTGCATTTAACTCCAAAATATACTTTGAAAACAGTATAAAGAACAACAAAACTATAAACAGGTTAAGGCAATTCGGTGAATGTACAAATCTCTAGTGTATACCCTTTTCTTGAATAGTAATACCTTATATCAAACTGAGAACAATTTAAAAAAAAACAACAACTGATGCAAATCTAGGCTTTCTTAGTCTTAGAGTGCTGTATTGAAGGGGTCCAGAGTGAATGGTGTAGAATGCAGAGGTGGAACGTGGGAGGAAAGAATTTATAATTGTTCTAATGGAAATCTGTGCTGGGAATTTAGCAAAGAAAACAAGGTATTTCATCTACCACCTATTGATATTCTGTGAAGGCTGCCCTCCTTCATTCTTCTTCTTCCTATTTAGCCATTTGCTAAGGAAAGCAAATATTGTTACACAGAAGCATCTGGGTAAAGCTCTCCAGGGAAACAAGCAGAGTCATGGGAGAAACTGTACCCTAGGTTTAAAGCAGGGAGAGAAATAGCTCAAGAATGTCAATAAGGGCCAGGTGCAGTGGTTCACGCCTATCATCCCAGCACTTTGGGAGGCCAAGGTGGGTGGATCACCTGAGATCAAGAGCTGGAGACCAGCCTGACCAACAGGGCAAACCCCTGTCTCTACTAAAAATACAAAAATTAGCTAGGCATGGTGGCACATGCCTATAATCCCAGCTCCTTGGGAGGCTGAGGCAGGGGAATCGCTTGAACGTGGGAGGCGGAGGTTGCAGTGAGCCAACGTTGCGCCACTGCACTCCAGCCTGGGTGACAGAGCGAGACTCTGTCTCAAAAAAAAAAAAAGTCAGTAAGCACAGAACCTTACTCAACTATGACAGATAAGGGTAGAGAGTGACAGCTCTATTTGTGTCATTAAAAAAGGTTTGAGTCTGGTTTTTAAATTCTATGTGATTCTATTTCTCAGCTCTTATTCTTGTCCCCTGCCATAATTTTGACAATCGAAGTAAAACAGAAGAGTAAGACTTTGTAACTCTTTGAAGTGAGTTGGACTAAATGGCCTTTGCTTACTATACCTTTTATTTAAAAAGGTTAATTTAATAGTACTATGAAGATTACCGGAGGGATGCTTCAAATACCTGATAATTAACAACTATATTTGAAAACCATTCATTTATAAACATTATGTATATATCAAAATACATCTTTTGTTTTCTCACACTGTTTGGAACACAGTACTGTTGGAGTTCCTATAGTCTTTTTCTTTAAAGAGACACATTTTGAAACCCAGAGATGTTAAGTAACTTGCCCAGCATTATACTACTAGTTAGTGGCAGAGATAAAAATGGAATCTAAATTTCCTGAGATCGACAATCCATAATTCTCTACTATCATTATAAAGACAAAATATTGTATACCTGCGTACTACTGTGGGCTGGATTGGTCAGAGAGAGTTTTATAAATCTCTAGTTTCAAGCTAGAACTTAAAGAATGAGTAGGATTTAGATAGGAAAAGAGAGTGTGTTAATCCAAGTAGGAAACGGAATGCACAAAGTAGAGAAGTAGAAACAAATAATGTCTAGAGAATTAGAAATGAACAAGAGGTTCAGGTAGAAGGATAAGACAGGTAAATTGAGTAGAAATTTGAGCCAGATTTTGAAAGGCTTTGCAATTTAGGCAGAACTACCCAATTCAGTTAAATTTGAAGTTTGGGTATTTTTTGGTTTGTTTGGGTTTTTGCTTTTGTTTTTGTTTTGCTGAATTGACATAAAAAACTATTATTTTAAAAAGATCAGTTGACCTAGATTTATCATATAAGCTAATGATGGAGACTGGAAATAAGGAGAACAATACAATTTGTTTACTCATTGTTTAAGCAGTCACCGGGAAGTATTGATTGTGTACCTGTGAATCATCTGGAGATCTTATTGAAAATGTTGATTATACTTTAACAAATCTGGGGTGGGCTGAGATTTTGCATCTCCGGCAAGCTCCGAAATTATACCAAACTGTAGGTCTGTGGATCACTGGAAGTATCAAGAATATAGTAAGATCAGTCATGCATCTGCTATGAATTTTAAGCCAAAGGCTATTGAAGATACAAAATTGAAATAGATATTGATCTTGCTTTTGAAGAATTACAAATTCCAAGCAGTAAAAATGTTTTAGAAGGTTCCGGAACTTAAACTAAAATTTGGAACTATAAGAAGAAAGAGATTAAATAAAGAGAAATATTGAAGACTATTATGTAGAAGAGAGCAGTGTCACTGTTGAATTATCTTTGTCTGGATTACAAAGCCTCAAAATGGTATGCGTATGTAAACACAAAATGCCTGGAAAAGCAAGCTGTTAGGCCTCTTTACCACAATTTTATATTCCTGTGTAGCAACATACTATTTCCATATTGTCATTCTCCACTCAAAATCTATTATTTCTTAGCTTTTATAGCTCTTTTTGCTGTGCTCATTCCCCTAAATATAGGTCTCCCCATGGCTTATCCTTGGCTTTCTGTGCTTTTCATTCTGTATGCTAACGACTGACTACCAAATCTTATATCCCCAGCCCAAATATGAAACTAGTAAAGCCTAGATATTCTGAATTGGCACAAATTTATGTGAGTTTATATACTTTTAGGCACAACCCTATTTCTACTTTTTTTTTTTTTTTTTTTTTTGAGACGGTCTCGCTCTGTCGCCCAGGCTGGAGTGCAGTGGCGTGATCTCGTCTCACTGCAACATCTGCCTCCCGGGTTCAAGTGATTCTCCTGTCTCAGCCTCCCAAGTAGCTGAGACTACAGACACCCACTACCGCACCCAGCCCCTGTTTCTACTTTTTTCCCAAGATACATTTTATTTGAAAAAAGCAAATTGCAGAATAACATGTTTAATTTTATCTCACATTGAATAGCAACTGAACAAACATATATTTATAAATACGGTATATGCATGGGAAGATATTTATATGTAGAAATACCCTATACACCCAACTGTTATTTCTAGTAGTAAGAGTTTGCATATGGGGTAGAAGTTAGAGAATTAAAAGTGATGGTGAGGGCCAGCCACTGTGGCTCACGCCTCTAATCCCAGCACTTTGGGAGGCCAAGGCAGGCGGATCACAAGGTCAGGAGTTCAAGATCAGCCTGGCCAATATGGTGAAACCCCGTCTCTACTAAAAATACAAAAATTAGCTGGGCGTGGTGGTGGGCGCTTCTAATTTTTTGTTTTTTTTTTTTTTTTGAGACGGAGTTGCGCTGTTGTTGCCCACACTGGAGTGCAATGGTGCGGTCTCAGCTCACTGAAACTTCCACCTCACGGGTTCAAGCGATTCTCCTGCCTCAGCCTCCCAAGTAACTGGGATTACAGGCATGCACCACCACACCCAGCTAATTTTGTATTTTTAGTAAAGACGGGGTTTCTCCATGCTGGTCAGTCTGGTCTCAAACTCCCGACCTCAGTTGTTCCACCTGCCTCAGCTTCCCAGAGTGCTGGGATAGAAGGTGTGAGCCACCATGCCCAGCCACTTCTACTTTTTTTTTTTAATATTTCTGAAATACTTGAATATTTTTACCCTGAGGATATACTGCATTTCTTTTATAATAAAAGAAACTCCTAAAAATTCCCCTTATGCATTATTAAAAATTTGGTGGACCAGTATTGACAACTGTAATCAAACTTTACAAAACAGACAAAAGAGGCAAGCAGCTCATCTAAGGAATCTGAATCTAAGTAATAGCTATTAATACTATTAGGTGTGTAATGCCATAAACATAGTGATAAGTAGGCAAATTAAAAAGAAGCCAAAGTCTTGCTGCATTTTAAGTAAAATTATAATATTTTGTAATACAACAAAAGTTTAAATCAAAAGATTATAGAAAACATACTTAAATGCAAAATCTTAATGTCTATATTGACTTTGAATTTTATTTCTCATACAATTTTGCAATTGCTCAAATAATAAGACTTGAAAATTTAGCCATAGTATATATTTGTAGAACTTGACAGATAACTAATGTAATAGAAACCTTAGCCTACCTACATTTTGTTTTCTCCAAGCATAAAAAGTATTATTTCATAGCTATGTTTTGTTTTCCAGAACCCATGATGATAAGCTGTTCATATTAGATATTTTTCCCCAGTAGATGATAGGTTGGCAGCATCATTGAATAGAAAGAAAAAAAGAGAGAGAGAGAGAAAGAGAGGGAGGGAGGGAGGGAGGAAGGGAGGGAGGGAGGGAGGGAGGAATGAAGGAAGGCAGGAAGGCAGGAAGCAAGAGAAAGAAAGAAAGAAAGTCTTTAATGTTATCCTTGACAAAATATCAACTATTTTACCTCGTCTAGAATTCTACAAAATAATAATGTAATATATTGGCTTTGAATTTTCAACCTCTCATTATAAATTCTTTTTCTTCATTTTCATGTCGTTCCTTCTTCTCTTGATTGCACAGTGCCTTTCTATTCTTTCTGTTCTTTTCATTCAAATGCATTCTTTATATATTTACATATTTTCGACTTTTAAAATTTTAGATGCAGGGGCTAATGTGCAGGTTTGTTACATGGGTATTTTGGGTGATGCTGAGGTTTTGAGAACCAATGATCACGTCACCCAGGTAGTGAGGATAGTACCCAATAGTTAGGTTTTAGGCCCCTTACCCCCCTCCCTCCTCCCCTCCTCTAGTAGTTCCCAGTGTCTGTTGTTGCCATCATTATGTTCATGAGTACCCAGTGTTTAGCTCCCACTTACAAGTAAGAACATGCGGTATTTGATTTTCTGTTCCTGCATTAATTCACTTGGGATAATGGCCTCCAGCTGCATCCATGTTGCTGCAAAGAACATGATTTCATTCTTTTCTATGGCTGTGTACTATTCCATGATGTGTATGCACCACATTTTCTTTATCCAGTCCACCATTGAAGAGCATTCTATGTCTCTGCTATTGTGAATAATGCTGCAGTGAACATAAGAGTGCATGTGTCTTTTTGGGAGGATGATTTGTTTTCTTCTGGATATATACCCAGTGACGAGATTGCTGGGTTGAATGGTAGTTCTCAGTTCTTTGAGAAATCTCCAAACTGCTTTCCACAGTGGCTGAACCAATCTACACTCCCACCAACAGTGTGTAAATGTTCTCTTTTCTCTGCAGCCTCACCAAGATCTATTATTTATTTACTTTTTAATAATAGCCATTTGGACTGGTGTGAGATGGTCTCTCATTGTGGTTTTGATTTGTATTTCTGTGATTAGAGATAATGTTAAATGATCATATCCCTAATCATATGTTCATATGTTTGTTGGCTGCTTGTATGTCTTCTTTTGAGAAGTGTCTGTTCAGGTTTTTTGCCCATTTTCTAATGGATCTACCTTAAATATGGGACAGCAGATGTCCTAGTTTTCTTTTCCCCATGGCTGGTTCAATAACCTATTAGCCTCCTTTAGTCCTCCTAGACAGTGTGAGCTACTGTAGGGGAAGAGATGAAGACAAAGAAATGTAGATAGGTAAATAAGTACTGAATGCTATATGTGCTAGCCAAGCAGTTGTGGCCAGAACTTAGTAAGATATTGGTCATTTGAGCACATATATTCTTCTCTGTTACTGATTTTTTTTTTCTCAGTTTCCTGATAAACTTGCTTTGAGAAGTTGTTGTCTTGTATGGCTTAAACAGGGTGGAAAAAGGATTTGTGAGTATTGGGCCAGGGTTGTTTTCTTTCCCACCCGATAAGCTCCATGAATACTAGGACAAAGTGTATGTTGGTAAACACTATATCCACAGCACTTAGTAGGGATACATTAAACAGCCCTGCCATCTTTTCCTATACCATTCTCTCTTTCCATGAAACCTAGAAACTTTCTATTATACAACAGTCCAGAAGAATCTTACAGGGCCCCTTCAAAGTAAGTCCAAAAGCCTTGACCATAGGAGCAGGCCAGAAAGTATGGAAAGTATGGTACTGACAGTAGAGTTGCATTCCTAAGACACGTCCCCAAAAAATGTACAGTGTAAAGCTTTGTGGCTGGGTGGTTCATTTTGTATTTCTGAAGAAAAGCATCTTGGGAGAAATTCCTAATAGATTTAGCAGGCTTTTAATATAAAAAATTGAGGAGCAGCTCTCTCAGACTTGAAAAGATCTTACAAATTTACTTCTTGAATATAACAAGCGGTAATCATTATCCAAATAGGTAGAATCCACTTGGGGACATTTTTTTAAATAAATTTCAGCATTAATTGAGTTTATATAATTCCTCAAACTGATTTTAACTATTGAATAAGGATTCAACTTTATGACAGCTCAGCAATATAGCTTCTGAACTGCCAACTTGGACCTTCTAGCCTTTCAAGGCCTGAAGGAAGGGCTGGGAAATTCCCATCATTAAAAAGAGTTCCCCCTTCTGGAAAATTGCCATCACAGAAGCCTGCCCCACTCAAATCCTGGGCTTACTTGACTATGTCATAGATTGGTGTTTTGTATTTGAACTGCCTCCTCTTGCTGCTACGAATTTCTGAAGCTACCTCTTTATATTAAAGCAAGAAGCAGAAGGACAAGTACTGAGATAGAAAAATGGGTTCTTAAAAAACTGGCACATTTAGCAGGAATTATCAAGATAGACTTAACAGCACAGCGATTATTTGGGCAAAGCCCAGTGCCTTACAACTTCCAATTTGTGAACCAAACACATCCTAATTTTTCATTGCTTACCTAATGTTCTTAAAGTAGGAGTTTTCTAATCATCAACGATAATTTAGATCTGAATTTAATTGGTTCTTGTCATTTTTATAAACTATCTGCCTTCCTTATGGCATAAACCTCCTTTTCTGCTCAAAATGCAAAGTTTTCATTTTTGGGCCAACAAAATGGATTTATTTTCTTTTTTTTTTCTTTTACTCCTGGCAAGCTGGGATAGATTTATTTTCTGATCATTTTTCAGCAGAGACTTCTCATTTTCTGTTGGTTAACAAAGAACATTCTTTCTACCTTAACAAACGTGTTTAATGACGAGAGGTTCTTTCCAATCTCAGTGGTAGACTTTATGTAGCTGTTAGAGTTGCCCTTCTTTTTTTTTTTTTTTTTTTTTTTTGAGACGGAGTCTCGCTCTTTCACCCAGGCTGGAGTGCAGTGGCGCGATCTCGGCTCACTGCAGGCTCCGCCCCCCGGGGTTCACGCCATTCTCCTGCCTCAGCCCCCCGCGTAGCTGGGACTACAGGCGCCTGCCACCTGGCCTGGCTAATTTTTTGTATTTTTAGTAGAGACGGGGTTTCACCGTGTTAGCCAGGATGGTCTCGATCTCCTGACCTTGTGATCCACCCGCCTCGGCCTCCCAAAGTGCTGGGATTACAGGCGTGAGCCACCGCGCCCGGCCGCCCTTCTTTATCTTTAAGCGTTGCTACTGCAATTGACATTTCTGTTTCTTCTGTGAATAACCTCTAGGTATTACTGTAGCTTTAGACATTGTTTTCCTACCCCAAACTCATAAAAAGTAATGTCTTCCAGAAAGCCTGTCCTAATTATCTCAAACTAGTTCTGATCATTCTATCCCATTTACCCTTTTTATCATTTCTTTATATTATATATAAATATATGATACATATTTTTTCATTTTAATTAATGTATTTGAATTCAACAGATGATATTAATGTCATTGCGTATTTCACTCATTTTTCTAACCTTTTTTTTCACTGATGAGTTTTCTGCACTAGCTTGTAAACTTAAAGGCAAGAACCATGCTTTCTTCTTTCTTTACATGACTCCGTGGTCCCAGAACACCCAGTGAGACTGGAAAAGAATGAAATGATGGCTATATGTGTAGTATGTAGTTTGATTGCATATGTGAAGTAGACACCCAGAAAAGATTTGTAGTTAATGAATTTATCTTTGACCTCTGAAGAAACTATGATATGATTAATAGATGTCCTCAGCTATTTTTTGTTACCTTGGTATAATTAACTGCCAACGTTCTTTAATCTACACATCCTAGACTTTTTCTCAGTGTCGTCTTCACTGATCTTAAAATGATGCAGCTTGCAGTTGGTGTAACAGATGAAACAGGAAACTAATTAGCAGCTGTTGTCCATCTGTGTGTTTATATTAAATATTTTTAAATAGAAATGTATCTGCATTCTGAATACTCTTTCTGAAATTCATAAATCCTAAACTTGGGTAAATGCTGTAAAATTCAAAACCAAGACAGAGCCTTTACCGTTTATCTTCATGATAAAGCAAAAATAATTTTATGCCAGAATCAGGATTATAGTAATTTGAGGCAGATGTAAATTATAAAAAGAAAAAAGTCTTAACTTTTTTAAGTTGCTTTGGAATTGAGCCCCCAAAGCAATCAGATTGAAATCTGAAAAGATACAGTGTTCAAAAGATGTCATACCCTCTGAATATATTCTTTCTTCACAGAAACTGATGAGTACATACGGTTTTGAGAAAGCTACATTCGTTCTCTGACAGATTTATTTTGAAACATGCTTCTCCTTTCTCTTTTTCTACGTTTCTATTAAGTGCGTGGTTCTTTGACATGTGATCAAGTTAGAACTCTACAGAGAATGCTATTAATATTGGTAGCCATCTTCTAAGTTGAAGATGAATGTCATGGCTTTAGGAAGAAAAGATACTGTTTTCATTTCACTCAAGTCAAATAGGCAAATGTTTCTTATGTTCAAAAATGAAAGGGAGAAGAGTATTATCTACAAGACGAGTATCAAATTGCATCAGTCAGATCAGGTTGGTGTTTCCCTCTATGCTTCAGTTTATATGTGAAAAGAAAATAGTCATTGTGTTTATGTAACATTCAGTATCTCCATAGAATCACAGTATCTTATTCTGATGTTAGCTAGTCTAAACTTTCACCCAATGGAGGTGTTAAGGAAAATCTGAAACAACTTAGCCGTTAGGTTTTTGTTTGAATTCTTTTAGTGAGAAAGATCTCTGCTGCCTCATGAGGTAGCACATTCTATTGTTCGATGGCTGTTAAAGTAAGTATGTTTTTCCATTACATGGAGCCAGTCTTTCTTCCTGTTTCTTTCATCTGTTAGCCCTAATTCTGCCCTCCAAGCAATGCCAAATAAGTTGGCTTCCTCTTTTACATGATATTTGAATACACAATTGTTTCACCTTAATCCCTTCTCAAAGTACTATTTATGATTATATGTTTAGCAGTATCTTTTCTTTCATCCCCAGACAATATTATTAGCCTATGATATCATTATAATTGAGTAACTAAACAGTATTTACTCCCAAAGCTACTGTGGATAGACTGACTTGAAATCAGGTTTCATTCAGCTCATTTACTGAGTGCCTACAACGTGCAGGAATTTGGTGGGGCAATAAGGAAGCCTGGATGAAATGAGACCCTGTCTTGTGAGAGAGTTGTATACTGCTGCATCATCTTTACAAAGTTTCCTTTTATCATAATTTGTTGCCTCTCTTTATCCTTTTAAGTTTTTTTAAATCAAATCCCGTTTTGATGTTAATATTACTACTTCTGCTTTTTTGCTTATTTACATTTGCCTGGTGACTTTTTGCCCTACCTGTTATTTTCTTTCTTTCTTTTTCCTTCTTTCTTTCTCTTTCCTTTCTCTCTCTTTCTTTTCTTTCTTTTTTCTTCTTTATCTTTCCTCTTTCTTTCTCTCTTTTTTTCTCCTTCTTTCTTTCTTTTTTTTTTTTTTTTGACAGTCTTACTCTGTCACCCAGGCTGGAGTGCAATGGCGCAATCTCGGCTCACTGCAACCTCCACCTCCCAGGTTCAAGTGATCCTTCTGCCTCAGCATCCTGAGTAACTGGATTACAGGCACCTGCCACCACACCCAGCTAATTTTTATATTTTTAGTAGAGACAGGGTTTCATCATGTTGGCCAGGCTGGTCTTGAACTCCTGACCTCAAGTGATCCACCTACCTCAGCCTCCCAAATTGCTGGGATTATAGGTGTGAGACACCGCGCCCAGCCTAGATTTAGCTATATTTTTTATAAAGGAGTGTGTGTGTGTGTTTCACTACTGTTTCCTCTCCTCCAACTTCCCCTACCTTGAAGTCTATGTTCTGAATCATTTTTTCATTTACAGTCATTTTTCCAGAACATTACTTGGTGATTTGTCATCTGAATCTTTTCATTTTAACAAGTATCATTCTTCCATTTTGATTGGTGAATGGATGTAGGATTTGAGGGTTGTATGGCTTGAAGAGGTATGTTGATGTTAATTTACTATTTTCTAGTTTTGGGTATTGTAGGTAAGAAGTCCAAAGCCAATATTACTTTTTCCTTTGTTAGTAACCCAATCTTCCTATTAAATATTTGGCAGCTTGTAAGATTTTCTGTTTATTTTTGAAATTCCAAAATTGTACCAGGACATATTTAGGTTTATGTTTTTGTTTTGCTTTTTTTTTTTAATCAATCTTGCCTGGAATTTAGTAAACCTTTTCAATTTCTAAATCCAACTCTTCTCAAATAAATGAAATTTTCCTTTTTTCTCCCTCTATCTCTTCCTTTATTTCTTTATGGAATTCCTATAATATGTCAGTCTCTTGCTCTGTCTTCTTATTATTTTCTGTATGACTTCTATCTTTCGTACTTTTGCACAATCCTTGGAGATATTTCTACCACTTGATCTTCCAAGCAACTAATTAATTTTTGACAAGAACTGTACTTACCTTCATCTACTAAATCTTAAAATTTGAAAATCACATATTTTGTTCCAGAACACAGTTTTAATGTCGTAATTGAATCTGTATTAGTGTTTTAATTGCTTATTATTGTTACTAAAATTATCTATTGCCCCAGAAGTTTTAGTTCTCTAGGGGATATCCTAAATATTATGCTCATTCTTCCACTCTCCAATTGGTTGTTACTTAGGTTGCTGGTATTTTCCTCTCCCTACTGAAAGTTCGATTCACCCTAAGGGTTCTGGAAGCTGCTAGGGTACTTTGGGCCTGGTGAGAATGGAGTTACAGTAGAAAAGAGGATCATGAGTGGCAAAAGGAAGAGAGGTGTCAATTCCTGAATTAGCAAAGTACTAAATGGCAAGCTGCTAGTCTTCTATTAAAGTACAAAAAATAAACAGTCCAAGCCTCTTTGCTTCCTGGACAGTTTTGTTGTAAAGGCTGGACTTTCCCAGCCTTTAAAGGATAGGGCAGTCTTAGTATTTTTTCAAGTAGACTTCGGACTTCTGGGTCAACCTAAAAAAATTTATAGCTTTGCCCTTGATCTGGATCCCAACCAACCACAAATTCTTAGAATCAGTGAATGTTAGAGATGAAAAAGACATACTCCAAATGTCCTCATTTTATAGATAAGGAGAATAATACCCCCTTCCCAAAAAAAATGATACTAGTTTTTCAAGATCATCTGGGTAGTTAGCAGTAGAGATAAAACAGGATTCTAGACTTTGTGACACTCAGATCTTCAGTTGATGGCTTTATCTTCTGTTGCCTAGTGCATACATTCTTAGCATTAAAGCAATTGTCTTGTAGAATGCTTTCATGTAATATTGGTACTCTAAGAGAACAATGGTTAGGTACTTAATAATTCAAATGAAAATAAATGGGAAGTATTAGTAAATCAAGATTCATGTTAGTATTAGAATTATTTTTGGCTAGGTGCAGTGGCTCATGCCTGTAATCCCATCACTTTGGGAGGCCAGGAGTTCAAGACCAGCCTGGCCAACATGGCAAAACTCTACTAAAAATACAAAAATTTGCCAAGCATGGTGGCACACACTTGTAATCCCAGCTGCTTGGGTGGCTGAGGCACGGGAATCACTTAAAGCCGGGAGGCAGAGGTTGCAGTGAGCAGAGGTAGCGCCATGCACTCCAGCCTGAGTGACAGAGCAAGACTCTTGTGTGTGTGTGTGTGTGTTTTTTTTTTTTTTGAGAAGGAGTCTTGCACTGTCACCTAGGCTGGAGTGCAGTGGCACAATCTCTGCTCACTGCAAGCTCCGCCTCCCGGGTTCATGCCATTCTCCTGCCTCAGCCTCCCAAGTAGCTGGGACTACAGGTGCCCGCCACCACGCCCAGCTAATTTTTTGTATTTTTAGTAGAGACAGGGTTTCACCGTGTTAGCCAGGATGGTCCCGATCTCCTGACCTCGTGATCCACCTGCCTCGGCCTCCCAAAGTGCTGGGATTACAGGCATGGGCCACCACACCTGGCTGACTCTCTTAAAAAAAAAAAAAAGAATTATTTTTAGGCCAGGTGCAGTGGCTCATGCCTGTAATCCCAGCACTTTGGGAGGCTGAGGCAGGCAGATCTCTTGAGCCCAGGATTCAACATGGTAAAACCGTGTCTACTACAAAAAACACAAAAAATATTATCCAGGTGTAGTGGTGCACTCTTGTGGTCCCAGTTACTCAGGAGTCTGAGGTGGGAGGATCGCTTGAGCCTGGTATGTGGAGGCTGCAGTGAGCCATGATCACACCACTACACTCCATCCTGGGTGATAGAGTGAGACCCTGTCTCAAAAAAGAAAAAAAAAGATTTATCTGTAAAGGAATGGCTAAGCACCATCCAAATTAAATTAAAACTGCAGTTGTTAATGAAGAAAGATTTAAGTGATATCATGATATCCCTTTAAGATATGCCACTCTTTGAGAAAAGGGAAACTACTGATATATACCTAGAAAACTTAATCTGCTTGATCCAATAGCCCCTCTAGTGGCAGTGGTGAGAATAAGTCAAATTTTAGAAGTACAAATTTTGTTTCTATCAGTATTTGGTATATACAAATAAGATTTATATATTTAGGTAAATGCTGATAAATAGCTTTTATCTGAAGGTGTTTTATGTGTAACAAAATGTCTTTCATAATTCAAATATTACTATATTGAGAAGAAGAGTAGAAAAAACACATGATGACTTTGAACCTAACACTACCTATGTGAACCTCAGTGTCCTCTTTTGTCCTGCCTTCCTCACAGAATTGTGAGATTAACACATAGGGGTGAAAATGTATTTTTTAAAAACATTAGTATTGTCATTAATTTTATTTCTTGGATATTAAGATCTTATATGTAGGAAGTTCTGTCTTAAATATAAGGTCAGATTATAATGTTTTGTAGTTTTAGCCTCCTATCCTTGAGAAAATTAATCTACCCTGCTTGCTTTATGTAAGAAAACTGAGAAAATCATGAACTGTTTTCTCTCTATTATATTATTCATGATTATAACCCTTGTTACCTATTTCCTCTTATCACTATTCAGAGTAATCTTTGAGTTTTAGAAAGAAAACTCAGTTTTTATATGTTAAAAATCAAGAGTCTTGGGGAAGGAATATGAAGTAAATATTGGAAAATATTAGCATTTCTCAAATCTGAGTGATGGATACATGGGTGTTTGTTATACTGTTATGTTGGAAATGTTTTATAATTTAAAATATAGCATGAATCATAAAAAAGAAAGCAAATTTGTGATGTGAATAGGCCCTTAAGCTATGGTTAACCAAAATCATAGTTTTCATCTGAACATGGGATTCTGAATCACCTTCATTTCATTCCAAAGAGTATAGTAAAATATTCGCACATGCAATTTTCTGCTGGTTACCCCAGACAAATCCATATCTCTTGCCATAGCATCCTCTCCTTTTTTTTTTTTTTTTTTTAATTACTAAGAGACTAGATCTAGGGCCGGGCATGGTGGCTCATGCCTGTAATCCCAGCACTTTGGGAGGCCAAGGTGGGCAGATCACTTGAGGTCAGGAGTTCAAGACTAGCCTGGCGAACATGGTGAAACCCATCTCTACTAAAAATACAAAACATTAGCCAGCCATGGTGGCGGGCATCTGTAATCCCAGATGCTTGAGAGGCTGAGACAGGAGAATTGCTTGAACCCAGGAGGCAGAGGTTGCAGTGAGCCGAGATCGCGCCACTACACTCCGCCTGGTCAACAAAGCAATACTCCATCTCAAAAAAAAAAAAAGAGAGAGAGACTAGGTCTCACTATATCACCCAGGCTAGAATGCAGTGGCTATTCACAGATGTGATAATAGCTCACTGCAGTCTTGAACTCCAGGGCTCAAGCAATCCTCTCACCTCAGCCTCCCAGGTAGCTGAGACTACAGGTGTGCCACCACACTTGGCCAGCATCCTCTCTTTCTGATGATTTTGGACAAGGGTCTGTTCTCATTAGACTCTTCCTTTTATGGTATATTACATGCCTTTAAAAAACTACACAATCATTTCTGATTAGGCAGGGAGAGGAATAAGCATTTAATAAGAAGCCAGAGTTTGTAGTCCTGGCTCTGCCATTTACTGCTCTATCTACACTTTGCCTCTCTGAATATAACTTGCCTTTTCTTAAAATGAGCATAGTAATACCTGTTCAATCTAGCATACAGATTTGTTGAGAGATTATAGCATGCAACATAAATGAAGTTATAGATCCCCTGGCTGTTGTCATACATTGGTACCTGTCTCTCTAGTAAGGCAGGATGTCTGATCAAATCTCCAGACACCAGAAGCATACAACAGAAAGGAGAGTTACAGAGAGTAACAAAGGGGGATAGAGTATGGCAGGACCCAAATAACTGGCCCAGCAGTGATAATGGACAAGATAACATTTACAACTTTGAGATTCAATGATTTTGTGAATGTACTACCCACAGAGTACAAAGTATCATTGAGCATATTCTTTGAAACATGATAAATTTCAGTAAGGATTTGGAACAAAATCCCTTTCAGTTGATTTCTGCAAATTAGAAAATTTCATATGGAGAGTTGATGTCTCTGAGGTTTTACAAAATAGGAAAAAAACATGTTTCCCAAACAATATGAAAATAATGAGTAAGGCCAGCACGATTGCTCACACTTATAATCCCAACACTTTGGGAGGCCAAGGCGAGCAGATCACCTGAGGTCAGGAGTTCAAGGCCAGCCTGGCCAACATGGTGAAACTGTGTCTCTACTAAAAATACAAAAATTAGCCGGGCATGGTGGCAGGCGCCTGTAATCCCAGCTCCGTGGGAGACTGAGGCAGGAGAATCGCTTGAACCCAGGAGGCAGAGGTTGCAGTGAGCCGAGATTGCGCCATTGTACTCCAGTCTGAGCGACGAGAGCAAGACTCCATCTAAAAAAAAAAAAAGTACGAAAAAGCACTGAAAAGTGCTTATTTGTAGTAATCAGCTAGGCCCCAGAACCTTTATCTGCCTACAAAGATGGATACCATGACGGTGTGCATCTCACTGCTGCTTTGTTTACAGTAGCTTTACAGTAATTCTATAGAAGCAACATGTTGTAAGTTATGTATTATATGTATATAACATATATTGTAAGTTATATATTACAAGGTTTATAAAATTAGCCTAATATATTAAGAATTTATTAATATATTAAAAATTAGCCTAATATATTAAAAATTTATAAAATTAGCCTAATATATAAAAAATATATTACAAGGTTTATAAAATTAGCCTAATACCTTTTTCTACTAACATAAAATTGTGTTTGTTGATAGTATTCATTACCCAGTCAGTATTTTGAACCACATTCCATGTGATGCTGTGTTTGGGATGTTTTTTCCATTTACTCCATAGTAAATGAGGAACCACTGGCTTAGCATAATGATAATATGATCCAGCAAGGCAAGGAGCCCAGAACTCTGGGCATCAGGAACCCATCACATGCATATTATATAGTATTTCAATACAACAGAATAATTTGCTGTCTTTTTTCCTAAATTGAAATGAAAAGGATTGATGAGAAATCTGTTCAAAATACATAGGTCAAAAATACTTTAAGTACAACATTATTCAAAATAATTCTGAGATGTTTGCCCAACTAGTTTAACTTTGAAATTTATGTCAGGGGTTTTTTTTAAGTCTTTAATGTTTTACATATAGATTCTACCTTCAGTTAATACCTGGGCACTTTTTTGGCTGCCTATGCAATGACTGACTCAATGACTTTAAAGGGTCTCTATGTTGGTAGGCTGAACCTTATATGAGCCATTTTTCAAACTTTTGGCCCTTCTCCTTGGGAGCTTGCTTCCCAAAGCCAGAGCTTGTGGACAGGCCAGTGCTAGAGGAAAAGGAGAATTTTACCCAGACCCTGTAAGAGAACCTCATAGTAAATGAAGCTATTCAGGTTGGAACCAGGCCTACCTTGCCATTTGGACCTTTCATATTTAGCTCTGTGAATGTATTTAAGTCCCAGTGTATGATTTTATTGTGTGTTACTCATGAGTATTTTCCAGAATAAAAATCCCAAGCATGCTGTAGTTGAACTTTGCCAGTTTGTTAGGTATGTTTGATTAACTTGTTAACATAGCAGCAATAGTAATGACATATGACTTTCTTGAAAACTTAGTTTGTTCCAGATACTATTCCAAGTGTTTTATATGTATTAATAGGATGTCATTTAATCCTCATAACAACCCTCTTATGGCTACTTTACAGATGAAAAACTAAGGCAAAGAGAAGTTAAGCAACTTGTGCATGGTTAAACATCTAGCAAATAGTGGTGCCAGGATTTCCACTCAGGCAGTCTGACTCCAGAGCTCACATATTTAATCTCTGTGCTATGCCACCTCCTGACTAGTTTATCTCTTATAGAGTCTGTGAAGGTTGTGTCTCTGATAGGTCTCAAGTTCTCCCTACCTCTGTCACACCTGGATAAAAATTGAAATTATATCCTAGTTATAAATCATGCTATCTTGAGTCACTAACTTTTCTTCTTCCTCTCTCATCAAATAGTGCATTAAGGTAAGGGGGCATGAATAAACTTCACTGTCATGAGATATTTGTGAGAACATATGCTGTCTCATTGAGAGATTATTTGTTTTCAAGTTAACAAAAACCTGCTGAAGCTAGTGCAAGCAAAGAAGACATTTATGGAAGGATACAAGGTTATCTCATAGAACCCAAGAGCAAGAATACAGCTGGGCCTCAAGGGGGATGAAAGGCAGGAAGCAGAAAATCAGAAGCCAGGGTTACTCCCTTTTTAGTTGTTCTCATTAGATGTCCATAGGGAAGAAAGGGAAAGGAAGAGTCAGGTGGTATAAATAGGTAAGAATTTTTCAGAAAACAAGGGTATGGCTAGATATATACTCCTCAAAAAGTATCTTTTCTGTACTGCATCAATTGAAGGGAAATGCCAATTACAGGTCACATTGCCCAGTAGATTCGTATGGATTTAAAGTAGTAACTAAACAATCCCTTTCAACTACTCCCAATCATCCTGTCCCTTCATAAGTCTTGATTCTTGGAATTTTGTTTATTCTCACTTGATAAGTCTCAAGGTAGGACTTTTCAACTGTTCTGACATCCAAAGATAAGACCCCCGTTTTCATCTCTTCTCCCTAGACCTTCAACCTGTACCATCAAAGAGCCTGTTGCACTTGCCTTTTCAAGTGACAGTCAGGAACCTGCCTAGCTTCCATTCCTAATATTCATCCTGTATTCATATCCTGTATAAGTAGTTCATACCATCTCTACTTTCCTTGTCCTTTTTCCCCTACCTTTTCTCTTCCCAACATTATTACTACCTACTGGCTTTTCCTATTTCTAGGGATCCTTCCCCCTCCATTTCCTATTAGATAAACTCCAAATTCATCAGCTTGAGGGTTCTTCAAAATCATGTCCCATCCTACCTGTCCCAGTCATTCCCACTCAAGTCCTTCACTCTAAGCAGGCCATTTTCCACAGTGACCTAGAAACAGCACAGGCTTAACCATTATTCCAAGCCTTTGCTAGTACAGATCCTCTTGCTTACGAAGCTCTTTCCCATTCCTTTTCTTTCCACCTCTCAGAATCCAGCTCATTTCTCGGGGCCTCACTTAAGACATTCTCTCTAAAGAGTCCTATGTGATCTTTCCAACACCTCAGGTAACCAATTGTCTGGGATTGCCTTGGATTCCTAGGACATCTGACTTTAGTACTAAAACAGGAATATTCCTAGGCAAACCAGGATAGTTAGACATCCTCCAACATCTCATTGTCTCCTTTCATTATAGTGGCTTGTTAGAACAAAAAGCCCTGTGAAATCGCCAGTAGCCACTACTTCAGCATGTACAAGGTCCTTTCTCCATAAGACTTAATGCTCCTGTTAGGCAGAGACCCTTTTGATTCCCACTTCATACAGAATATAGTGCTGTACTCATGTTAATGTCTATTAGTGAATAAGGCGATGTAGTTTTAAGTTGGCACTATATCTAAAATCTTTTCCTTGTTTGTTAATTTCTTTGTCTTTATTTTTTTCCAGCCCAGATGACTTACTCAATGCCTTGAATGAGGGTATCAGTCGTGCTGATGTCATCATCACATCAGGGGGTGTATCCATGGGGGAAAAGGTATGAAAGATAGGGCTCGTGAAAATGTACCTGCTCTAATGTTCTTGCATATGGTCGATTAACTATGGTCTGGTAGGCATCTGATATTCATAACCAGGATCCTACACAGCTGAAAATCCAGGGGGTTTCAGAAATTACTGGTCTCTCTAAAAGGGATACAATGTGGGTAGGTCAGGGAGCTTACCCTCAGGAGCAACCTGGAGAATCCCACAACTTGCAGAATGGTTTTTGCTATTCCCCTGGAAAACTTCTGACCTGTTTCTCACTCTATTTTACTACATTAGGACATCCTTTATACATGATATTTACCACTAGGGTAAAACTCTAAGATCCTTCCTTCTACTCAGATTTAAACATGACTCCCCAGGAGCCAACCAATTCACCCACCATATATTCCAAATCTACCAAGAATGCTTAGCTCCCTTTCCCCACAAGGAAGAAAGGGAGGATTAGGCATTCCTTTTGCTCCTCTTTACAAAATAATAATAATAAGGAAAATATGGCCAGGCACAGTGGCTCAAGCCTGTAATTCCAATACTTTGGGAGGCTGAGGCAGGTAAGTTACTTGAGCCCAGGAGTTCAAGACCACCTGGGCAACATGGTGAAACCCCATCTCTACAAAAAAAATGCAAAAATTAGTTGGGCATGGTGGCACGTGCCTGCAGTTCGAGCTACTTAGGTGCTGAAGTGGGAGGATCGCTTGAGCCTGGGTGGTCAAGGCTGCAGTGAGCTGAGATCACACCACTGCACTCCAACCTGGGCAACATAGCAAGACCCTGTCTAAAAAAAAAAAAAATATATATATATATATATATATATATACACACACACATATTATTTTATAGGACTAAGTGTATTTGTAGATGGTATATACTTGTTCCTATAAAGACCACAATTTGAATATTTCAGTAACACTAAGTTTACGTTTCTTAATGAAATGTGTTAGTTTACAATGACTATTGGGTCCACTGAATAATGTTATAAAAGTAAAATATTCTTTACTAAATAACCAACCTTAATTTTTGGCTCAAAGATATTTCAGCATAAAATGTTTTGCCAGCTGATAATCCTTTTCCATGTTTTCTCTCACATTAATGACTAAACTGAAAAATCACAAAAATACTGTCATAGCAATTTTTACTAAAATTCATATTTTCTAAGAGTTTGATTTATTTTAAAGTAGATCTTACAGATATGATTGTACTTGATCTCTGTCCTCTTGTAGCTATAAAACTGCCTAAATTTATAACCTGACTCTTTGGACAGTGAACTCTGTTGGCTCGGAGAACAAATGTCAGAACTTAGCAACCTGAACAGAAGAATGCCTGCCTCCCATTCACAAACTTTAGTGTTAGAGCCTTTCAGAATAGCCCTGCAGATGCTAAAAAGTTTGGGAGAAAAAAATCTCACCTTACCTCCAGGAGTGAAAGTGTCGTAGTGTGTGTAGGTGTTGTTATAGCAGACAAATTGCTGGATTAGTGTTCCCTCAAAGTCTCCCAGAGTCTTTAGCCCCAGGTAGAGCAAATTGCCGCAGAGCTCTCCTGAGATCACAAAGGCTAGGGGCTGAGATGTGCACTGTAGTGCAGCTGAAAGAAATAATTTGCAACGTGTCTGTTTTCATTACCATCAAACTGCCTGTGGTACTCTCAATATTACAAGAGCAAACTATGAAGTCAGGTCTATTTAAATGTTAAATTTGTTATTTCCAGGGTTTGTGTCTTACATAATTTCTCTTAGTTTCTGATTAACCTAATTGTGGAATAATAGCTATTTGGCAGAACTAACGTTTATCTTTTCTAGTACTTCTGGAGAGGTAACAAACTCATAGCATATATAGGCTTGGCAATTGTGGCTCAATTGTGGTAAGGACAGAACACTTCTCAACCTAACCTTCTTTTTTTTTTTTTTTTTTTTTTTTTTTTTTTGAGACAGAGTCTCGCTCTGTCGCCCGGGCTGGAGTGCAGTGGTGCAATCTCGGCTCACTGCAAGCTCCGCCTCCCGGGTTCACGCCATTCTCCTGCCTCAGCCTCCGAGTAGCTGGGACTACAGGCGCCCACCACCGCGCCCGGCTAATTTTTTGTATTTTTTAGTAGAGACGGGGTTTCACCGTGGTCTCGATCTCCTGACCTCGTGATCCGCCCGCCTCGGCCTCCCAAAGTGCTGGGATTACAAGCGTGAGCCACCGCGCCCGGCCCTAACCTTCTTTATTAGTGCTAACAAAGATATATTTATACCAGGGATTTGCTCACCAGTAAACAAAGCCAATATAGTTAAGCATATTGGTTTTATTTATTTTATTCTCTGTGTAATAAGATACTTACACTAAACCTTTAATTTACTAGGAAAGAAATTTTAGGAACTGGGCATCCCACGGTATTCCTTAAGAGCTGCTAATTGTCCCTTCCTACCTCCTTGAGTGGGAATGAGATGATAGAGGAACCAGGAAGAAACAGATAAAACATAGATGCAGCAAATTCCTGCCAGCAAAAAAGTTTTAATTCCAAAAAGAATTTAGGGTACCTCCATAGCAGAAAGAAAATAATAAAAGACAGAACATTTGCTTCAGCCCAGGAGCTAAGCCTGAAAACCAGTTACTAAAAAAACAGGGAAACCAAGGAAAAATTCAGAAGCATTATGTAGCAGGCATGAATATTAAGTGCAGAACCTCAGGTATGCAAGAAATGTATTTAATTCTATTTAAATTGTACTGTAAGTGCCTGTGCTATAGGACTGGTGGGAAATTTTATTAAGCCACAACTGGAGCTTACTATCTCCAAGAATTATGCCAAGGAACCTGAAGGTACTTAAGCAGCACCAAAGCATCAGGGAGACACACCTGGTCACTGGTCTGCACTGGATACATCTAGAGTATTCTTGTAGTACCATTAGATCTCAAGTCTTTGCTCCTTTGGGCCATGCGAGGAGCACTAAGATCAAGTAGAGGCTGGAAACCTCAGAGCAGCTAGCCTCTTTGGGTGTATTTCACAGCCATCCCTTCTAAAATCTGACCACTTCTCCAACATACTGCCTGCTAAACAGCGAGGAGGGGCCCCTGCTGCTTGTTGGACTCATAGACCAGTACCTTCTTCCCAGCCAAGGAGAAATGATTCTTCCACAGTTACTTCCCTAAAGATCTCTCCCCTCCTTCACCTCACCCCCCTGCCCTACATACCCTTTGCAAAGAGTTTCATTTTTACAAAACACTGAAAGTTTGTTAAATAGTTAAACAGTATCTGCCTTTTGCCATGAAAACTAAAGAATCATATGCATTACTATAAGTTTTCCTCAACCTACAAAATTATTAAATAACTCAAAGACAATGAAAGGTGGCAATAATCCAGAACGATGCACTAAACTGGATACCAGTGACCTTTTTTGCTCATTTCTAAGTCTCTTAAGTTTTGCTAATAGTGTCTCCAGCACCCCCTATGATCAAAGTACCACATAGATGATAACTTATCACAAAAAAGGCTGGTTTCATGAGGTTTGCCCGATTATTTAGCAATAAGAGTGTTAATTAACCATGTAAGCTCCTTGATTTGTTTTGTAAGTCTAGAGTCATGTAGCCTCAGAATATTTAAAAGTAATTGGCTGGGCACGTTGGCTCACGCCTATAATCCCAGCACTTTGGGAGCCCAAGGTGGGCAGATTGCTTGAGGCCAGGAGTTCAAGACCAGCCTGGCCAACATGGCAAAACCCCACCTCTACTAAAAGTAAAAAATTAGCTGGGCATAGTGACAAATGCCTATAATCCCAGCTTCTTGGAAGGCTGAGGCACAAGAGCTGCTTGAACCTGGGAGGTGGAGGTTGCAGTGAGCCAAGATCGCACCACCGCACTCCTGCATGGGTGACAGAGGAAGACTCTGTCTCAAAAAACAAAACAAAACTAATCAACAATATTCCAAACAAACACATAAAAAATTTTTCTTTAATATTTCACTTAGTCCTACATCATTCTTGTTCTGCTAAATGTTGAGTTAGCCGTCTGCTTTCCTGAAGCCATCTGCTTTGGTACTATATAAAAGTTAGCTAAGCTATATCACCTCAGAAGCCTGTACTCAAGACGTTATTGTTTGATATCTCAATATCAATGTTAAAGTGCCTATTACACTCCTTTTCCCTAATGCTCTAAATCTGTCTCTGTTTCGGGCATAAACTATTGACTATAGCTTATAGCAGAGCCTTCAGGCAAGCATCAAAGTAAAACAGAAATTCTCTGTGAATGACAAATACTTGAGAGCTATGCTTAATTTACTTCCGTAACCAATAATATCAGAATAGAAGATAAGTAACATTCTTTTTTGAGGTACACGTGTAAGTATTTCATAGTAGGGGTTTTTTTGTTTTGTTTTGAGGTTTTTGTTTTATTTTGTTTTTCGAGACAAAGTCTCACTCTGTCACCCAGGGTAGAGTGCAGTAGTGCCATCATAGTTGACTGCAGCCTTGAATTCCTGGGCTCAAGCAATCCTCTTGCCTCAGCCTCCCAAAGTGCTGGGATTATAGGCGTGAACCACCATGCCAGCCTAGAAGTTTTGATCAGTGTTTCCTCTGAGGGTAAAACAGCAAAGGCATTGTCAAATTTCCAAGAACTTCCCGTAAAGCAAACAATTTCTGAAATATTTCTATTAATAACAGTTTACCTATAAGAATCTAACCTAGGGCAGACTGAGTGTCTCTGCTCAGATATGGCAGTTCCTCTCATGAAACTTTGAACAAATCTAATTATTCTCAGCATTCCTTTTTATAAGATGAAAACAAATCTGGGATTTTCTAGAGGCCCTCTAGGAAATTTTAAAGATGAGTTTTGGTAAGAAAAGAATATTTTTTCGGCCGGGCGCGGTGGCTCACGCTTGTAATCCCAGCACTTTGGGAGGCCAAGGCGGGTGGATCAGGAGGTCAGGAGATCGAGACCACAGTGAAACCCCGTCTCTACTAAAAATACAAAAAAAAATTAGCCGGGCGTGGTGGCGGGCGCCTGTAGTCCCAGCTACTCGGAGAGGCTGAGGCAGGAGAATGGCGTGAACCCGGGAGGCGGAGCTTGCAGTGAGCCGAGATTGCGCCACTGCACTCCAGCCTGGACGACAGAGCGAGACTCTGTCTCAAAAAAAAAAGAAAAAAAGAAAAGAACATTTTTTCCTAAATTTTGGTCTGATCTTTAAAAGGCAAAAATCAAAAGAGTTATTAAAAAAGAATGGGGCACTTGATGAAGACCTGAGAAACTGTACTTGGTTACCTAATTTTTCAAAACAACAATAAAATATTTGAAAATGAACATAGAAGGTAACATGATTGTAAATAACCTTGGCTCAATTCATAAATGAGGAACCTTTGTTCTTCGCTTTTTTATTTCTTTAAATAAAGATAAACAGAAAGCACAAAAAGGCAAATTACACAAAAAGAATAACCTTTCTTATTGTAGGACAGGCATTAATCAGTACCAAAGAAATAAGCACATCAAAACTCAGCAAACTCACTAAAATTTTAATATGTTTCTCAGCTTCACTTCAAACACAGTTACTAGAAACCAGGGCAAATACAATCTCATGAAAGTTTGTCCTTTATTATGCTCTTTTATATTCTGAAACAAACTGACACTTTAGAGCAAAGAACAGTCTTCATACCCATAAGGGTCCTTGAGACCTTTTAAGAGGACCTGCAAGGTCAACACTATTTTCATAATAATATTAAGACTTTATTTTTCTTTTTTTTTTTTTTTTTTGAGACAGAGTCTCGCCCTGTCACCCAGGCTGGAGTGCAGTGGTGCCATCTCGGCTCACTGCAAGCTCCGCCTCCCAGATTCATGCCATTCTCCCACCTCAGTCTCCCGAGTAGCTGGGACTACAGGTGCCTGCCACCACGCCCAGCTAATTTTTTGTTTTTGTATTTTTAGTAGAGACAGGGTTTCACCATGTTAGCCAGGATGGTCTCGATCTCCTGACCTCGTGATCCACCCGCCTCAGCCTCCCAGACTGCTGGGATTACAGGCGTGAGCCACCGCACCCGGCCAGTTTGCCTTTTTTATTCCACATCTCTCATTCTCTTTCCTTTTCTCATGAGTGTGTGCTTGAGTTCTTCCAGCAGCTAAATGATGTGTGATATCTCATCAGATTGAATGAACCAGATATGAGAATCTGGCTTCTGGTAACCCAGAAGTTAAAGAGATTTTCAAAATTATAAAACAACACATTGGAAATAAGTTACTGGGCTGGGTGTGTGGCTCACGCCTGTAATCCCAGAACTTTGGGAGGCTGAGGCGGGTGGATCACCTGAGGTCAGGAGTTCAAGATCAGCCTGGCCAACATGGTGAAACCCCATCTCTACTAAAAATACAAAAATTAGCTGGGCGTGGTGGCGGGCGCCTGTAATCCCAGCTACCTGGGAGGCCGAGGCAGGAGAACCACTTGAATCCAGGAGGCAGAGGTTGCAGTGACCCGAGATCATGCCATTGCACTCTAGCCTAGGCAACAAGAGTGAGACTCTGTCTCAAAAAAAAGAAAAGAAGTTACTTATGTTAACATGAAATGGCTTTATTGTTGTTATTTTCAAATGAACCAAATGTTTTTTTAATTTCTTAGTTTTAATTTCTAATATAGTAAATATCCATAGCTATAGCTCACATAAACAAAAACTCTTAGGGATCCTTAATGAATTTTAATTTAAGAATATGTAAAGGGGTCTTGAGACCAAAAATTCTGAGAACCGGGCTTTAAGAAAAATATATTATTTTTCCTTGAAAAACAAAAGAATACATATAGTTATACTTCTCTGTCACTATTGCTCCTTATGTAATTGCAACTACCCATATTAATTATGATGTTTAAGAAAATAACTAATATCTGTGTCATAGAGAAAACTAGGGAGCTTGGATAATTGAGAAATAATATGTAACCATTTTAGCAGACTAGCAAAGCTCATAAACACAAAGAACACAACTTTCTACTGCGGGACACATCCCTTTTACACCTTAGTGTAGCAAAGCTGAATCAACACATTCATTAACATGACCCAAAAATACAGCCTCTCCAGCAAAGTATATTCACCTTAAGAAGTACATAGTTATTAGCTATATAGTTTTAATTTCTATATAGTTAATAACTATATTCTTTTTAAAAAGCTAATAACTTAAAATGATGCTTAATAATAAATGCTCTAATATTCTAAGAAATTAGGTATCTTATGATGATTTATTAATTCAGTTTAATATCAACTCAAGATTTTAAGTAAATAAAAATCTTAAATTGTTTTGAAACTGACATACTATAAAACATGATAACTATTAACATTGTAAGATTTTCAGAATAATTATTTGATTTTGTTGATCACAGTTTTATACTTTTTTATAATCTTAAATATTACATAGGAAAAATGTGAGCTTATTTGATAAATAAGCCTATAGAAGTTTAGGAAAAACTCAAGTGAAATAAAATGTATACTTGTGTTATACTTAAGATTGATGTAAATAAGAGAAAGAACATGGCTGGGGTTTTTTTATTATTGTTATTTAAGTTTGGGGTTTGTTTTTTTTCTTTGTTTATATGTATGTTTTGAGGCAGGGTCTCAGTATTTTGCTCAAGTTGGTCTCTAACTTCTGAGCTTAAGCGATAATCCTCCTGCCTCAGCCTCCCAAGTAGCTAGCATTATAGGTACATGTCATCATACCTGGCTTTTGGGTTTTCTTAATAACTGGAATTATTAACTTAGTCTCATTTTCTACAGATTTATCCTAATTATATGAACTCACATTCTCAAAATTATAAGTAGAATATTTTCAGTGTAGCATATTTAAAATATTATAAGCTAAAACTATTTATTATCTAGGAATTTTAGAAATATTTTATATAAGCACTTATTATCTAAGCCAATTAGAACAGGGCACCTTTAAGAGACGATATAATTTATGAATACCTTACAGAAATAGGAAGGAAAACACTTCACACTCACAAAATGAGGTAAATGTTTTTCTGTATTACAGACACATGAACACACGAACAGATAAGAAACACAATAACTTCAGTTCTACTTACAACTTGAGCTATAAGTCAAGAGTAAACACAGAACCATAAATATTCATCAGTCCACTCATAAAGAGCTATTTTCTTTGCTAGAGGGCACAAAAATCTTTATTGATTTGGCCTCAGAATAGACAATAAGAGAAATAAACAAGAAAGACTAATATGCCAGATTCTCTGTCTTCTCTTAACCAAACAAAATAGATGTGTATCATCCTTTTACAGAGATCACCAAATGATTAGACCATAAAACCAAATCCCTAATCATTCCTGCCGCAAGGGGCAATACCTTATTGGCCGTGTGCAGAAACAAAAACAGAACCGAAATGAATACGGAGGCCAAAATAGAGAAACCAAAAGTTACCAAAGTTACAGTTTTATTGCTGCTTGGAATTCACTCCAGGAACCAAGGAAAGATGTACCCTTTGTTTGTTTGTTTTTGTTTTTGTTTTTTTGAGACAGTGTCTCACTCTGTCTCCCAGGCTGGAGCACAGTGGCATGATCTTGGTTCACTGCAACCTCCACCTCCTGGGTTCAAGCAATTCTTATGCCTCAGCCTCCCAAGTAGCTGGGATCACAGGCGCATGCCATCACGCCCCGCTAATTTTTGTCTTTTTAGTAGAGATGCTGTTTCACCATGTTGGCCAAGCTGGTCTCGAACTCCTGGCCTCGAGTGATCCGCCTGCCTCAGCCTCCCAGAGTGCTGGGATTTCAGACTTGAGCCACCACGCCTGGCCTGTACCCAGGTTTAAGCCACTCATAAAGTGTACTTCTCTGCCAATAAAGTTTAACTGGCTCTGTCCAATGAATCAATGGAGCATCTCATTGGAGCCTCTGGAATTGTTAAAGTTTAACTTTTTATAGATAAAATCATTAATCTTGATTTTGTCTCCTTTCTTGGCTTATTCACTGTACCTTGTTTTTGTAAATAAATTTAGTTGTTTCATAAGTGTTCATAGTATGTATAACTTTTATATTCTACCTAGAAGTGATATGACCACTTCATATATAGTATAAGAATCTTACAGTGATATACTTCTGTTTTGCCCTCTCAACATCTGTGCTACACTTGCCATAAATGTCATATTTACATATATTATTGAACCTTCACTATATCATTATGATTTTTCTTTAAACGATCAATTACTTTTAGCAAATGTTATATATTTAAAAATCTTACATATTTGCCTATGTAAAAAAATTATGAATCTCACAAATATATAAAATGAACATGTTCCCAAGATTTTATGTAACTCAACAAAGAGCAAATAAGTAAGATGTTGTGACCTATTCAAAGGAGAATTCAAAGAACATACCCATTTCAGCATTCTTGATTACCCAGGTAATCAGGTAATCAAGAATGCTGAAATAATTTGCTAACAGATGCAAAACTGATCTATACCCACCACAGAATAATCAATTACATCTCCATTGGGCAGAATTCATTTTCATTTCTTTGGATTAAAATTATGTTCACTGGCCGGGCGCGGTGGCTCACACCTGTAATCCCAGCACGTTGGAAGGCCGAGGCGGGCGGATCACAAGGTCAGGAGATTGAGACCATCCTGGCCAACATGGGGAAACCCCATCTCTACTAAAAATACAAAAATTAGCTGGGTGTGGTGGTGCATGCCTGTCATGCCAGCTACCCAGGAGGCTGAAGCAGCAGAATCTCTTAAACTAGGGAGTCAGAGGTTGCACTGAGCCGAGATTGTGCCGCTGCACTCCAGCCTGGTGACAGAGCGAGACTCCGTGTCAAAAAAAAAAAAAAGTTCACCGTCTTAACTTAGGCTGCTATTTAAAAAATACCAAAGTCCAGGTGCAGTGGCTCACGCCTGTAATCCCAGCACTTTAATAGGCCAAGGCGGGCAGATACTTAAGCTCAGGAGTTCTAAACCAGCCCAGGCAACATGGCAAAGCCCCCTCTCTACAAAAACTATAAAAATTAGCTAGGCAGTGGTGCTTGCCTGTAGTCCCAACTAGTCAGGAAGCTGAGGTAGGAGGTCAAGGCTGCAGTGAGCTGTGTTCACACCACTGCACTCCGGCCTAGGCAACAAAATGAGACCCTGTCTCAAAATAACAAAAAATACCATAAAATGAATGTCTTAAACATTTATTTCTCATAGTTCTGAAGGTTGGGAAATCCAAGATCAAGGTGACAGCATGGATGGGTTCTGGTGAGGGCCCTCTTCCAGGCTGCAGATAGCTGACTTCTCCTTTTACCCTCACATGGCAGAAAGAAAGCTAGCTAACTCTCTGGCCTCTTCTTGTAATGGCACTAATTCTACTCCTGAGAACTCCACCCTCATCACCTAATTACTTCCCAAAGCCCCCACCATCACATTGGGATTGGAGTTTCAACATATGAATTTGGGGGTGGGGAGGGACATATTCAGTCCATTGCATTTACTGTCTGTTTTATTCAGTTCCATTGCTGTAAAATAGCTGAAAAATACAAATAACCAGAAAGTGGGTGTTGCACTGGACACCCAGTATTCTTTTCTGCCCATTTCAAAGTCTTGCACAATTTTTCTGACCATTGGTGTTTCTCCTTACCTGAGTTGAAGAAGAGACTTATTCCTTCATCCATTCATTTTTCTTCTTCTCATATGACTCTGGGGTTCAGAATATCAGACAAAGATCCTTGCTGCTTCAATTGGTAAACAAAAATGTAAGAACAATGATGATTCTCAGCCTTTATCACTATGTCTGGTACAAGTTTTCTGTCTGTCACAGGAGCATGAAGCACTTCTTCGTGTTCAAAAAGAATGAAAAGGGCTATTTTTAAAAACAATTTTTTGCAAGAACAATAAAACACTTTCATTCATTTAGCAAATATATAAGCATCTGCTTTCCAAACTCTGCGTCATAACCTTCAAGGCCCTGCAACTCTGGCTTCTGCCTATCTCTTCAAACTCAGCTTATACCTCTCTCCTACTCATTCACTACTATCCATTGTCTTTTCAGTTCTATGCATGCTTTGCCACTTTGGAAGCTTTCATTTGTATGTGCCTTTCTCTGGAATTCTCTTCCCTCCACACTTCACATGCTTGAATCCTTCTTATCCTTCAAGGCTTAGCTAATATATCACTACCTCTTCTAGAATGACCTTTCCTGTTCTCCACACCCTCATCATTTTCTATCCCAGCACCTGCTTATTTCCTTCATAGCATGTACCACAAATTATAATTATTTTATTTGTTGGTTTACTTGTTTTTGGCTATTTCTCTCCAGTAAAATATAACAGGATATCTTTGTGTCAGCGACTATGTCTTTCTTCTTTACCATTAAATGCCTAGCACACATGGAATTCCTAATACATAATAGGCACTCAGAAATGTTTGGTGCACTAACGAATGAGTGAAAGGTGTATGCTATTCATTAAGGATTCATTATATAGGTATAGATATATATAGGTATACATATAGATATATATAAAAGACAATGTTCCTGTTCTCAAGAACTTTATAGTTTAACAAAGGATACATATCAGCTATCAAAGCAATTGCTGTATAACCTAAGTGCATAATGTTAGAAGCATTTAGTGCTATAGGAGCATATAAGAAAGATCTGAAGATTTCTGCTTCTGCTATGATAGAATAGCATACTTGGACCAATCCTCCCACCAAGAACATCTATAAAAACTATGTAAAATTTTTTAAAGAAAAGCAAAAGCAGATGTCTGAAGAGAATAACCAAGACAGCTAGGATTCCGGGCACCAAGATCCCAGAGAAAAGTGAACCACAGAGAAGTAAAACTGTAATTCTTCACCATATTTTTCCTCAAAGCATTTACTAATTCCTAAGCCAGGAGTGAGGTGGGGTGAGAGCTATAATAGTACAGGAAGCAAAGAAGCCAAGCATAAAAAAGAGTAGCTAAGAAGCTAATGAAATAAGCAGAATTTTCATCAGTCTTACGAGTTCAAGACCTGTTATAGAGGAGGGGCCCTGGTAAATATCTCAGGCTTTCAGCTTGAAGGGCTATGCTTTAGGAATAAAGACAATCTGGAGATAAACTAGCCTTCACAGGGACTGAAATCCAGCATCAAACTATCTCAATCCCTGATTAGATCAAGATAATCTGAGTTTTCCTTAACTGCCAGAAGACCTCAAATTCTTTTTGGAGGAATATATATCATTGTCCAAAGCCTTTTCAACTTTTTCATACCTGATATTTGGGCTTCAATTTGAAAAGTTACCAGACATGCTAGAGATAGAGCAAAATGACTAAAAATTAAGATAGGAAACAATTGATAAAGTAGACCTAAAAATCATGCTGACATTTATATTGTCTCACATGGACTTTAAATAACCATTATATGTTTAAGAAAAAGGGATGACAAAATGAGAAATTTCACTAGAAAACTGGAATCTATTCATAAGAATCAAATAGAAATTTTAGAAAAGGGATAGAAAATATAGAAATGAGCATAAAAGACAAATGGGATATGGTGAAAGGTCAAACATATATGTAGATGAAGTCTAAGAAGGAGAGGAGAGACAGAGTGAGCAAAACAATATTTAAAATATTGGCGGATAGTTTTCCAAAATCAATAAAAGACATCAAGCCAGAAATTCTAGGAGCTCTACTAATCTCAAGCCGGATAAATGAAAGAAACCATACCTAAGTACTCAGCAAAACTACTGAAAACCAAAGACAGAGAAAATTTTACCAGAAGGGCACATTGCCTTCAAAGGAGCAACAATAAAACTAACAAATGATTTAAATGGAAATGATGGAACCCAGAAAACAATGGACTGGGATTTGTAAAATGCAGGAAGAAATACTGCCAATAGGGAACTCTATAGTCATCAAAAATTTACTTCAAAAATGAAGGTGGAATAAAGACAATTTCAGCCAAACAGAAACTCTGCAGACCTAGACTAAATAGAGTTTTTAAGGTAGAAGGATTATGGAAGCATGGAAACGCAGAAAGGACTAAAGAGGGTTAACATGTCAGCAAATGTAAATGAGTGTTGATCATGTAAAATAATAATGTCTTGTGAGGCTTAAAATATAAAATACTGTATCGTGAATATATAAATATCAAGTATATATTGTCAACATAGTATATGTAGAAAATATATACAATAAATAAAATACATATACTTAAAATATAAACACATACATGCACATATGTATATGCTTAAAATGCATGTAAAATGTATACACACAATAGCATAAAAGGTAGAAAGGCATAAATTGAGTTGATATGTTTTAAGGTTCTTGTATTGTCTGGGAAGTGATTTTTAAAAACCCAGTTATGAGTAGACTGTAATAAGGATGCATATTGTAAATCTCTAAAATAATTACTAAAATAATAATATAAGAATATGTAACTAACAAGCTAATAGAGGGGAAAGAATATTAAATAAAAAATATTTCATGAATCCTAAGGGAGGTATAGAAGAAGAAAAAAGGAAACCAAAGCAGAAGTGACAAATGGTACAGTGATAGTTTTAAACCCAAATATAGCAGTAATTACACTTCATGTAGGCCAGGTGTGGTGGCTCATGCCTGTAATCCCAGCACTTTAGGAGGCTGAGGTGGACTGATCATGTGAGGCCAGGAGTTCGAGACCAGCCTAACCAACGTGATGAAACCTCGTCTCTATACAAAAATTATCTGAGTGTGGTGGCATGTGCCTGTAGTCCCAGCTACTCAGGAGGCTGAGGCATGCAATTGTTTGAACCCAGGAGGTAGAGGTTGCAGTGAGCCGAGATCACGCCACTGCAGTCCAGCCTGGGTGACAAGTGAGACTCTGTCTCAAAAAAAAAAGAAAAGAAAGAAAAGAAAAATTATACTAAATGTAAATAGACTGAATCATTCAGTTAAAAATTGTCATTCTGGATTTTTTAAAAAACAGCTAATCATATGCTGCTTATAAGAGACACATCTTAGATATAAAGACATAGAAAACTGAAAGTAAAAGATTTGAAAAGGTTATAATGAAATATAGCTGATGTAGCTATATTGATAACAGAAAATTCTTTTTCTTATAATACATTTTTATGTAGAGCAAATAGAGAAAATTAAGGTAAAAAGGATGACTAGATATTAGGAGGGACATTTTATTATTTTAAATTAGTTAATTCATCAGGAATATGTAAGTAACATTTACAAATTTATTATATCTAATAATATAACCTCAAAACGAAAAATATGTTAATTAATTAATTAATAATCAATATTTCATCTAGTCCCCTGGTCTCTGGAGTTCAGAGGAGGCTGAGAAGATGACTGAGACTAAGATAAAGGTGGGATAGACAGTGGGGTAGAATGAGTATTCAAGGCAGAAAAAAGAACATTTTCAAAGACTGGAGGCAATAGCTTAAGAAACTGGCCGGATGCGGTTGTTCACACCTGTAATCCCAACACTTTGGGAGGCCAGGGTGGGTGGATTGCTGGAGGCCAGGAGTTCAAGACCAGCCTGGCCAACTTGGTGAAACGCTGTCTCTCCTAAAAATACAAAAATTAGCCGGGCATGGTGGCATGCAGCTGTAGTCCCACCCAGCTACTTGGGAGGCTGAGGGACAAGAATTGCCTGAACCCGGGAGGCAAAGGTCGCAGTGAGCCGAGATCATGCCACTGCACTCCAGCCTGGGTGACAGAGTGAGACCCTGTCTCAAGAAGAAGAGAGAAAGAGAAAAAGAGAGAGAGTGGCAGCGGGGGCGGGGCAGGGGAGAAGGAAGGAAGGAAGGAGTCTTGCTAGAATGTAGACGGAGAGAAAGATTGATAGAGAGGAATGTGGCTGGGTGAGATGGATGAGAACAATGATTGGGGGGCTAGAAAATATAGGAATATTTGATATTTAAAAGATGATATGGCCGGGTGCAGTGGTTCACGCCTGTAATCCCAGCACTTTGGGAGGCCGAGACGGGTGGATCACCTGAGGTCAGGAGTTTGATGCAAGCCTGGCCAACCTGGTGAAACACTGTCTCTACTAAAAATACAAAAATTAGCTGGGCATGGTGATGCATGCCTGTAATCCCAGCCACTTGGGAGGCTGAGGCAGGAGAATTGCCTGAACCCAGGAGGAGGAGGTTACAGTGAGCCAAGATCGCGCCATTGGACTCCAGCCTGGAGGACGAGAGCAAAACTCCATCTCAAAAAAAAAAGATACTTTTTCCTAAAAACCAGCAAGTTATTAAAGTGTTATATAGTCACTTGATCAAATTTGTCTCAGAGGATCTCTGTTACTACTGTGGGGAGAATGAATTGGAGGAGGGTGGCACTATTGGCAAGGAGACCTATTTCAGCAATCCCGGTGACATGATGTTGGCTGAGGCTGTAGAAATAGAAGGGAACACATTTTTACAAATAAAAGTACCTAATAGCTTGTGAAATATTTAAAATGTAGGCAGGTTACTGGACTCACTTTTAGAATTAGTAAACCAAAAAATTTAGTAATAGACCTAGGTTTTTATCATTTAAGAGAAATGTTAAGGACTGCAATTTTTTTCTTTCTGTCTACAACACCAGCTGCAGAGCAGTGTTATATTTCGTTTCCAAAGATCAGATTTTGTAATATCACTGTGGGTTGGCCATAGCCACAGGTGAGTTTTGTTTTTAATACTAGAATATAAAGTTGGAGTAGTTAAAACTCCCTTGACTTTCTGTTTTAGAGTTCCCTTCCTGTTTTTCATTTTAGTTGAGCTATTTAGATTTGACAAATCTAAATAATCTGTGGGCATATTCAAGTCTCAGGTGAGTTTTGTTTTTAATACTAGAATATAAAGTTGGAGTAGTTAAAACTCCCTTGACTTTCTGTTTTAGAGTTCCCTTCCTGTTTTTCATTTTAGTTGAGCTATTTAGATTTGACAAATCTAAATAATCTGTGGGCATATTCAAGTCTCTCTTCAAGGAATGTATATGGCTTTAAGATCATTAAGCAGAATGGTGTAGGATACATACATGTAGGTTTCTTGCCCAGGCACAACTTAAGACATATTTGTTAACATCCTTCCTCAGACATAAAATTCTATCTTAGAAGAGAAACAATAACCCACCAGCTAATGATATTATACATTAATGTAGTTGTTTTGTTTTTATTTAACTTCTCCTACTAGAATGTACTTTCTGTGAGGACAGGGATGTTGTCTCTTTTGTTCAAGGCTGTATCCCCCTACACATAGATTAGTACTCATCATATACCAAGTGTTAAGCAACTGTTTGAATAAATGGATAAATGAGGAATGAAGGAATATTTGTGTTAAGCAAATCAACTTCATTAAAATAAGAATGATGTTTCTTTTCATTTCAGTCTTATAAATTAATTTAATGTTCATTTAAAGTGTTGAAAGTCTAATATTAAAATGTTTGAAAGTAAAGTGATTATTTTTAATGTTTGCAGGACTATCTCAAGCAGGTGCTGGACATTGATCTTCATGCTCAGATCCATTTTGGCAGGGTTTTTATGAAACCAGGGTATGAAAATAATCTTGTTATCTCATATATGGGGTTGGTTTGGCTTGCTTTAACTAATAAACTTTTAAATGCCTTCTCTTTACATTTCCTATTATGAATTAACTATTCCAAAAAAAGAAATATAGTATTAGGATCCTTTGCACAAGTGCAGGTTCTAATGAAATAGGAATTCATCTTCCTTATGAGTCAATGAGTTTGGTATAAACAAAACACAGCAACTTCCCAAACTTTTTCTCCTTTTTAATTCTCATCCCTAGTTCCTTCTTCCTCTTTTTCTCTTTTTTTCCCCAAACTGCTTCTTTCTCTCTTTTTAAAAATAATTAATATGAGAACTCTGAAATATACACAAAAGTAGGGAACAAACCCCCACCCCATGTACCCATCACCCAGCTTCAGTAACTATCAACATTTTTCTGTAATTGTTTTATCAATACGCCCACCCCACCCTGCCTTTTTGTGGGGAGGGAGGGCTGGATTGTTTAAAAGCAAATTCCAGACATGTCATTTTGGTATACATCTGAAATAATAATACTAACAACAGCATTCTCTTACCTAATCACAATAGTATTATCTCATCTAACAAATAATACTTTAATATCATCTAATACCCTGATCATATTCAAATTTCTCCCATATATCAAGAAAAAGAATGCCTTTTTATAATTGTTTTGTTTGATACGGATTTCATTAAGGTCCACTCAGTGTATTTGTTTGTTAAGTCTCTATTAAATGAGAACATTTTCTGCCCCACCCTTTTTGTTGTTGTTGTGCCATTGACTTGCTAGAGAAAATGGATTGTGTGTCCTGATGGATGGATTTGGCTGATTACTTACTTAGGTGATGTTCCTCTGTCTCTGATATATGCTATATAGATTGAAAGATATAAAGGCTTGATTAAATTCAGGTTCAATTTTTTTTTTTCCTTTGCAAGAATGTTTCGTTAAGTAGGCTTTCACACTGCTTCCTACTGGCCCCCAGCAGGAAAGAAAAATAACTAAGAAAAATAACCATGAATTTGCACATCTCTTAAAAATTAATAATCCCTGAAGAAGGGCTAATGGAGGTCATGAAGTCAGTTATAAATCCTCAAAGGTTGCCAAACGTTGGTGTTAGTGAAAGATATGGCCATATCTTTAAGAAATAGTCTATATGTTCAGACCTTTGCTACTCTATGAACCTATGATTTCCTGTTCAAAGACCTCAACTGTATGGCTGAGAGTTCCAGCACACCTCCATGCTGTCAGGGACAACAGTAATGATGCTTTACTGTCAATGAACCCTAGGAGAGGATGGAGTAGAGGCTTCTCAGTTGTTATAAGTGAGCTATGGGTACCACCAACAAATTTCAAAAGCCTTTAAAGTATCAAGCTAGCACTCTTAATAAGTACCTCATGTCAGTTCTAGGATAGAGATCAGGCTTTACCTCCACGATTTGGCCATTTTTAGTATAGGATTAAGATTATTCCTAAAGCTTTGTCCACAATTTGATAGAATTCTTGGCTTTATATTTCTGTAGTTGCCTGTTAAGCTTGCCGCAATATGGCTGCTGCTGATAGGGCCTTTTTATTATCGAAACTGTTGAATTGGGGCTGGGCATGGTGGCTCACACCTGTAATCCCCAACACTTTGGGATGCTGAAGCAGGCGGATTGCTTTGAACTCAGGAGTTCCAGACTAGCCTGGGCAACATCGAGAAACCCCGTCTCTATAAAAAATACAAAAATTAGCTGGGCGTTGGTGGCTTGTGCCTCTAGTCCCAGCTACACGGGAGGCTGAGGCTGGAGAATCGCTTGAGCTGGGAAGCAGAGGTTGCAGTGAGCCAAGATCATGCCACTGCAGTCCAGCCTGGGTAACAGAGTGAGACCTTGTCTCAAAAAAGGAAAGAAAGAAATTATTGGATTTTGTCTTATGCAAATATTATTATGCTACTGGGTATAACTGCTTTTTTTTTTTTCCTGAGCCCATAGGCAGTACTAATCTGATTAGAATACAGAGGATATCCCAAAAGCATATCAATGTGCTTCTCAAAACCTCAAAAATTGAATTGGGCCGAGTGCAGTGGCTCATGCCTATAATCCCAGCATTTTGGGAGGCCACGGGGATGGCTCGCTTGAGCCCAGAAGTTGGAGACCAACCTGGGCAACATGGCAAAACCCTGTCTCTACAAAAAATACAAAAATCAGTCGGGTGTGGTGGCACATGCCTGCAGTTCCAGCTACTTGGGAGGCTAAGGCAAGAGGATCACTTGAGGCGGAGGTGGCTATGAGCCATGATAGTGCCACTGCACTCCAGCCTGAGCAGCAGAGTAAAACCCTGCCTCAAAAAAAAAAAAAAAATTGATTGTTCTATTTGCAGAGGGAAAGAAGCAAACACAACTTGCCCTTACCTCTAAAGAAGAGTTATTTGTGTAATATCTATCATTTAAAATATTCTCAGTGCCTGTGATAACTTTTATACTCTTTTTTTCAATCTGTTATTTACCACTCACTTCAACTTTAGCAGTTCATCAATTCCTAATGTTTAATTACCTCCCTTAAAATCATAACACTCTGACTTCAGCCATTGTGTAAATGTTGTTATAGTCTGACCTCAAGAGGAGAACTGAATAATAGGTTTTGAGTTCCAAGGAAATGGCTTCCAGAGCTTAAAAAAAAATTCACAGTTTAGCAATAGGGCATTTATGATAGCAATGCATAATAACAAAATATTTTTTTGCAACGGAATCCTTTTTTAAATGAATACCTTTACAGAAATTACATTACCTACCTGCAAGATGCGAAAGATTGCTTAAATTGGCCCTATAATTTAAATGGGCTTTAAATACAGTGGAAGGAAGAAGGTGTTATACATTCTCTCCTCATTCTTATTATCTGTGGGCTTGCTAAAATAAAGTAGTTTCGAAGTTTAAATGGGCTTCTTTTAGTTCACCAGAATTTTATGCTTGTCTAAAGGTAATAAGAACTTAAAGGTAATTGCTACTTAATATTAGAACAAAAGAAATATAAAACACACAAATACAATTTGGCTTCGCTCTTTCCACATAACAGTGCTTTCAGAATGCAATTAAGCTCTTTCGTTTTAGAGACAAAGATACTCAGAAAAGTATTTGGAGTATTAGCAACCAGATCTACCAATCACTGTTTTTATTGGGTCATCTACAGTGAGCATAGCTGTTATTAAGAACAAATCTTTGAAATTATTTGCATCACACACTAATAATCATTGCCAAATAACCTATCCATAAATCAGTATCAAAATCGAATCTCATTTTTCTAAAACACAGCAAAGAATCAGGAAGTATGCAAAAGAAAAGCCTCAGAGTAGCCAAAATAGATGTCCAAAGATCGTGTACTAACACTACATAACCATCCTGTGAGATCTTTATCCACATATAAGCTGAAGTTAGAATAACCTTGGTTCAAATCTGTGTTCCCCCACTTAGTAGCTGAGTGACTTGGACCACATTACTTAATCTCTCTGAATCTCAGTTTCCATATAAAATGGGCTTCTAATTGTTACCTTATAAGCTTGTTGTAAGACTTAAATGAAATAATGAATGTGATGCATAGATGTTACTTAAAAAATAGATATTTTAGCCAGGCCCGGTGGCCCACAACTGTAATCCCAGTACTTTGGGAGGCTGAGACAGGAGGATCGCTTGAGCTCAGGAGTTCAAGACCAGCCTGGGCACATAGCGAGACCACATCTCTATTAAAAATTTAAAAAATTAGCTGGGCATGGTGGTGCATGCCTGTAGTCCTACCTACATGGAAGGCAGAGGCTGGAGGATTGCTTGAGCCCAGGAGATGGAGACGGCAGTGAGCCATGATGGAGCCACTGCACTCCAGCATGGGTGACAGATCAAGACCTTGTCTCAAAAAATAAATAAATAAAAATAGATATTTTTATTATTACTGTTATTATGTTCATTCTAAAAATATAACTATTGCTACTATTCTCTGGTTCTCAAACCTAAAACCAGCTTTAATGTTCAAGATGATAGCAGTCTTGCATTACAGGGTGCCACAGGAAAAAAAAATTGGGAAGGAATAAAAAAAAACAGAAACAAGAAACAAGAACTATAGAAACATAGCAATGTGGGGTTATGGTTTATGGGTGAAAACAACCCATAGTACTCTTGTGACCTAACATCACTGTATTACAGCAGAGTAGAACACATTAATAATGATGGCTATAAATCATCAAAAAAAGGCAGTGTCACTGTATTATTGCAAAAGGTAATGAGTGAGGGATCTATTTTTGAAAGATCAACCTCCAAAAGGAGTAAAAATAAAACAATGTGAGTGCTTAAAAGGTTAATATTTCATCTGTATGAAAAAAGTATGCCCTAAGAATTCTGCATTGCTTAAGGTTCATTAATATAATGAGATTTTTTAGCTAAAATTCTATATAAAGGGTAATTAATAGAAAAAAAAACTATTCTCAAATGCCCACTCTATGCCACTCACTCCTTCCCCCCCGCCTCCTGTGATAAGAGTTCATGTCAAAATATTGAGGAATTATAATTTGAGAATATTTTTAAATTACTATTAATTGTGGCCGGGTGCAGTGGCTCACACCCGTAATCGCAGCACTTTGGGAGGCCGAGGCGGGCAGATCACCTGAGGTCGGGAGTTCAAGACCAGCCTGACCAACATGGAGAAACCCCGTCTTCACTAAAAATACAAAATTAGCCAGGTGTGGTGGCACATGCCTGTAATCCCAGCTACTCGGGAGGCTGAGGCAGGAGAATCACTTGAACTCGGTTGCCGTGAGCCGAGATCACACCATTGCACTCTAGCCTGGGCAACAAAGAGCGAAACTCCATCTCCAAAAAAAAAAAAAAAAACTATTAATTTTGTTCTAGTCATGATATTTTATTTATTTTGATATTTCAAAAATAATGTCTTGATAAGAGGGAAGTGTTTATGTCTATGCTAAGGATAGTTTTAAAAGGCTAATACAGAAGGAGCAGGATTGAAAGAAAAAGGTTAAAAAATACTCATTTTGAACAATAGGCAACTATCTGATAGACATATTATCAGGTAATCTTCTGCTTTCTTTTTTTTTTTTTTTTTTTAGATGGAGTCTTGCTCTGTCACCCAGGCTGGCGTGCAGTGGCCATCTCAGCTCACTGCAACCTCTGCCTCCCCGGTTCAAGCGATTCTCCTGCCTCAGTCTCCCGAGTAGCTGGGATTACAGGCGCACACCACCATGCCTGGCAAATGTTTGTATTTTTGGTAGAGATGGGGTTTCACCATGTTGGCCAGGCTTGTCTCAAACTCCTGACCTCAAGTGATCCACCCACCTCAGCCTCCCAAAGTGTTGGGATTACAGGCGTGAGCCACTGAGCCTAGCCAGTCTTCTGCTTTTAAGAATGATTGTTGTAAATCGCCAGCAAAAGTGGTATAAACATTATTAACTAGAGAGGTGGGAAAACTTGGAAACTCCAAGATTTGGAGTACATTTACTTTTCTATGGCACTGGCAAGAAAAAAAAAAAGTAAGTAGTTTTCTTTAAACCAGAAAGTGTGGTTACTTGAAAACAGGAAATACTAAAAACAAACTTATTTAAGTGTCTATGGAATACTTCAGAATATAAAGATGTAAAGGCAAGTCAACAGAAAAGTGTTTTTTATATGATAAGTGTATGGATTACAAAAACACTGGAGTACTTAATGTATTCATCATATTGCTTAGCAATCACTAACAAGTGACTCTTTTTTTCTTCTAGCTTGCCAACAACATTTGCAACTTTGGATATTGATGGTGTAAGAAAAATAATCTTTGCACTACCTGGTAAGAATAACAAATTGTTTCCTTTGCTTTTTCTGGAAAAAATAGCCAAAACTTTTTGGACTTTTCATGTGACCAGTACCCTATTAGATCACCTGGTTTGAAATCTGAAAGACCTGGGCTCAAGTCTCAGCTTTTCTAAACGACCAATCACTTAACCTCTCTAGGAAGTTTCTTCACCTATAAAATAAGACTAATGTCTACTTCATAGGGTTGGCATGAAAGTCAGATTAGATAATATATATCAAAGCACATTCCAAATCCTAAGATGATCATCAAGTGTTAGCTGTCACTAGATCTTTCTGGAGCACCTGCTTTTTCCTTATAGGAAATTGGTCGAAGTTAGCAGCCTAAGATTACTCTCATAACCAGAAGTATTGTGCTCTAGAGGCCAAAGTGCCTTGAGTCACCCACGCAAACACCAAATCAAAAAATACAAAGCTGCCTCTGGTCCTTGCCACATTTGGGCTGGTTGAGGGGAGGGGGAAGAGGAAAGGTCAGGCTACTGGAACTTCTCAGCCAAATCCTACTCATCATCAGTCTACAACTTCCCCATTCCCACCCTTGTCCCAAGGTGAGCAGAAACTCACATGTTCAGATTATAGAAAAAGCAAAGCGGGTTCAGTTCACAAGGATTTTCAAATTCAAATTTTTTGTGATTTTGGGTTATATATTTAAAGTCATGATGAATCTTGATAAATTTTAAAAGAGTTTATTGTGCTTCTATTTGGTGTTTTTTTTTTAACTTTAAAATTATCCTCTGATCATTCTGTTCAGTTCTCTATTTTTTGGCACAGATTCCTTTAGAAAATAACTTATTTCTTTGAGATTTACAAATCTCATGGCTTTAGGATCTTTGTTTGTTTTTTATGTCAAGTATATCTCAAATGGAAATGTAAAGAAATGGAAGCAGGCAGAAAAGTGTTAAACTTTGAAAACATTTTAAGCCCCTATCTATAAGCATAAAAGAGATTAGATTTCTATCATATAGAAAATTTTCAAAGAGAGGACATTTAAGTAAAATAGTCCTCAGAATGTATCTGTAACATGAAACGCCTCAGGACCTTTCATAATTCCTTGGATGCTCTGATAGCCATTATATAAAGAAATGTGCTCCTTTTCCTACCTTCATTTGGCCTGGAAGAGCCTCTTTTGTCTACAGAAGATATGACTTAACCTACAGACCATCAGTGATATAACAAAGAATGTTATTGTGGGGGCCTATTTCACCATTATGCCAAAGATGTTATAAAATTAAAACCTATTTTCAAATTCCTACTTTTAATTTGAAACCTTATCTGCTCAGCCTGAGTGAACCAACAGAGGGCAGCAGAAACTCACATGTTCAGATTGTAGAATGTGCAAAGTGGTTCCATTTACAAGGATTTTCTTTCTTGTTGTTTTTGTTGTTATTGTTTTTGTTTGTTTGTTTTTTGGTGTGTGTGTGTGTGTGTGTTTTGAGACAAGGTCTGGCTCTGTCGCCCAGGCTGGAGGGCAGCAGCACGATCTCAGCTCACTGCAACCTCTGCCTCCTAGGCTCAAGCCATTCTCCCACCTCAGCCTCCCAGGTAGCTGGGACTATAGGCACTTGCTACCACCCCTGGCTAATTTTTGTATTTTTTGTAGAGACAGGGTTTCCCCATGTTGCCCAGGCTGGTCTCAACTTCTGAGCTCAAGCCATCCACCCACCTCCCAAAGTTTTGGGATTACAGGCATGAGTCACCATGCACAGCTTTACAAGGATTTTCAATTTCAAAAATGTATTTCTGCTTTCCTGTAGGCCATGCGTTTAAAGCCATCCCTAATCTCGACAAGTTTTAAATCAAAGTTTTGTATATTTACTTGCTTTTTTGGACATTTTTAACATTGCTAGAGTGACACATGCTCACTGTTGTAAAAATCAGAAAATATAGATAAGCATAAAAAAGTGTTAACCATAATCCCCCAACACCCACATATAGATAAACCACTATTACAAGTTTTTTATATCAGTCCTTCCAGTCCTTTTTCATACATAGCAAGACCCTGCCTCTAAAATAATTAGAGCACTTCATTTTTTATACAGTAATGTTATAAAGTAGTAGTATTATATGGATTTTATAATCCTTGATTTACAGTGGCTTTTTTATTTGTTTGTTTGGGTTTTTTTTTTTTTTTTTTTTTTTGCTTTTCCAGAAAAAAAAAATATTCTATCTACTTGTATTTTGAAGCAAGGGAAAGTAATTGATTCTTTTTAAGAGTCTGCTATTCTGTGGGCAACTCATTTTTCCATCGAAATTATTAGTATCACTTGTCACTTTTTGCATCTTAAAAAATCTATTCTTAAGCACTTTTGCAGGTAGAAGAGAATTGGAGGTATGATTATAGCTAATAACAGGCTAAACTGACCATTGCCTTTTGACTTGATGATGCAATAAGTAGTGTTTAGCCATGCCAAGGGAACCTAAAAATCTGGTAGCCCATTCCTCAGTCCAGGTTATACATCCATACTTACATAGAACTGTATAAAAGTATTAAAACCATTGAAATTTTAGAACCAGAAGACATCTTGAAAATCATGTAGTCCAAACCTTTCATTTCATAGATGAGTAAAGTTAGACTCAAAAAACTTTGGAACTTGCCAAGATCAGACAGCTTGGTTAGATAATAATGCCACATAAGAAATCAAATCTGTTATTTACAGCCCAGTGGTTGTTTGCTTCTTCACAGCCCACCCTTCCTCCTTTCAAGTGTACGACACACCTAGATTTCTTCTTGGAGTGATATAGTGGAATTCCTCAAATTCTTCTCATAACTTTAAAAGAATTTGGTATTTATATTAGTCTGCTCAGGCTGCCATGACAGAATACCATAGACTGGGTAGCCGAAACAACAGAAATGTATTTTCTTACAGTTCTGGAGGCTGGAAGTCCAAAATCAAGGTGCCAGCAAGGTTTGCTTCTGGTGAGGCCTCTCTTCCTGGCTTGTAGACAGCAACCTTTTCACTGTGTCTTCACATGATCTTTCCTGTATGTGTGCAGACTCCTGGTGTCTCTTCCTCTTTTTATAAGGACACCAGTCCTATTGGATTATGGCAACACCTTTATGACCTTATTTACCTTAATTACCTCTTTAAAGGCCCTATCTCCAAATATAGTCAGTCATATTGGAGTTATAGCTTTATCATATGAATTCAATCCATAGAAGTATTCATCTTCAGGTCTTTAAGACACATCTTAAATCATTTGGTTTTTTTTTAATTTAAAGAAATATCTAGGTAGAGAAGATTATAAATGAGTTTCCTTATGCTTATCTATATTTTCTCAGTTTGGGTACCAAGCTTGTAATACTATAGTAATTTTTAAATGCTTAAAAAATAGCAAATAGATATATAAAACTTGTAAACTCCTTTAAAACAAGATTACTGGCCGGGCGCGGTGGCTCAAGCCTGTAATCCCAGCACTTTGGGAGGCCGAGGCGGGCGGATCACGAGGTCAGGAGATCGAGACCATCCTGGCTAACACGGTGAAACCCCGTCTCTACTAAAAATACAAAAAATTAGCCAGGCGTGGTGGCGGGCGCCTGTAGTCCCAGCTACTCAGGAGGCTGAGGCAGGAGAATGGCGTGAACCCTGGAGGCAGAGCTTGCAGTGAGCCGAGATTGCGCCACTGCACTCCAGCCTGGGGGACAGAGCAAGAGTCCGTCTCAAAAAAAAAAAAAAAAAAAAAACAAGATTAGTAATGAGTAATCTTGATATCTTGATAGTAAGATTAGTAATGGCTTTCAACTGGCTCTCAGGAAAACGGAAACAAATGGCGTTAAACAGCTTCTGGGCAGCAGAATTCTCCCTTTTACTGAAAGAGGAAAATGTTTACACCCCCTGTGGCATTTAGTTGACTATACCTCTTCTGTTCTGGTTGGATTCAAGGTGATTCAGAAGAGGAAAAATAGTGCCTAGTCACTTCCATCACATTCTGATACCTGAAGATATAGACAGACATAATTATTTGGCAAATTGTTACACATATATTATAAATAACTGCTTGGTTGACTTTCAGGGAATCCTGTATCGGCTGTGGTCACCTGCAATCTCTTTGTTGTGCCTGCACTGAGGAAAATGCAGGGCATCTTGGATCCTCGGCCAACCATCATCAAAGCAAGGGTAATGCTTTCTAATGACCAGAAACCAAAATGGAAGCCTGGTAACAGGGATATGATTTCCTAACTGTCCAAAATAAACATCTAGAGTTTTCTATTAGTTTTGATGGAAAATGTGATTATATTTTCCCCTGTGTACTGGAAAATGTAGGGGAAAGGGTCCTTTTTATTCTCCTACTTCATGACTTCTAAAGTGAATCATTTTCTCCAGATAGAAGTCCATATACGAGTCCAGAGAGCACGGCTTAAAAACTTGAGTGATACTTAAGGACAAAACAGTCAATAGGATATATCTGGCTCTACCCTGACACTAGACGTGTCTGGAACAAGGGAGAATTTTCTTTTCCGCATGCAAACTCACAGGGACAGCAATTAACCTGCTCACTTTTTCCGTGACTTCAACGATAAATTTTAAACAATTCAGAAGAAGACAAAGGACTAGAAAGAGACCCTGGTGATTCAGCAGGGAAAGGGTAACCATATTGTGTAGAAGAGAACTGCTAAGGCTGAGAAATATACCATGGTAAAAGTCACTTGGAAGTTAGGTCTCCTTCTCCACCAACACTAACTTCAATGTGATTTACTACTCCTCAACTAATTATGTTATACACTTTTTCTGTGACTAATGAATAATGTTCTTAGCAATATAAACTACAGTACCAAACCATTACTTTCCAAGAGTTCCAAAGTAAATTCAAATATGGCAGAATGTTATGATTAGTTGACAGGAAGAACAAAAAACATAAAAGATAAAATATTAGGCCAGGCTCAATGGCTCGCGCCTGTAATCCCAGCACTTTGGGAGGCCGAGGCAGGTGGATCACCTGAGGTCAGGAGTTCAAGACCAGCCTGGCCAACATGGTGAAACCCCATCTCTACTAAAAATAGAAAAAATTCGCTGGGCGTGGTAGTGGGCGCCTGTAATCCCGGCTATTCAGGAGGCTGAGGCAGGAGAATCGCTGGAACTCGGGAGGTGGAGGTTGCAGTGAGCCGAGATCATGCCATTGCACTTCAGCCTGGGAAACAAGAGCAAAACTTCATCTCAAAATAAAAATAAAAAGATAAAATATTTTAAAAAATATTATGCTGAGAATACATAGGATAAAAACATTAAGAAAATCTAGGCTTTCAATAGTCTTAACATTGACTGTTTAAATGCTAAGAACTTTGTGGACTAGGATATGAAACAATCTCCTTTTCTTAAAATTTCATGAAAAATTTAACTAGATTTTTTTTCAATAATCACAGTGGTAATCAAATTTGAAATTAAGTGGAAAAAGAAATAAAAACCATCCATGAACAAAAAGTATTCTGATCAAGTCAGAAGTCAGAGTCATAAAGCTTAGATTTAGATAGTCAAACCAGTAATACTGAATTTACTATCTTCATATTTACTAAATTAAGGAAATAAAAATTCACATTATTATAAGAGAGAGAGAAAGAAGGCTTCCCTTTGACTTTGCAGATCTCTCATGAATTCTTTCATTTATTTCTCATTGTAACATCTACCATCTCTTCTTTAAAACAGACACTGTAGCAGCCATCTATTCTGACAACAAAGATGAAATGGTACTTTGTAATCAGACTGATGCTTGATATGTTGTTCCTGATGGTGCCCATTTCCTGTCAGCAAAGGATGTTAAGAAGTGGTCAAAAAATCAGTCAAATGCCTTTCTCCCACAGCAATGTCACTGGGACTGCCAGTATGGGTCATCAGTATGCTTGGCTATTTGTTTCTTTTGTTTCTTAACTTTCCAAATCACCCCCACATCAGTACTGATACAACTGCCACTTTAAAGCATAAACATATACTTCCTTGAAACGTGATAAGTCTTATCTCTCTTTTCTGACCATAAAAGATGCAGCTTACACACACCACTTATTACTGTTCTTCAGAATAGATGCCACAGTCATTGCCTTTACCAATGCTTGCTGCTTTCAGGAAATAGGAGTCAGTGTTAAATGCTGCTGTTGGTAAATCATACTGTTGGACTCTGATGTGGCCATTCTATGTGTCAGTGCAGAAAATGTCATCCTTGCTAGGCACAGTGGCACTGGCCTGTAATCCCTGCTCCTCAGGAGGCTCAGGTAGGAGGATTGCATGAGGCCAAGTTTGAAACCAGCCTGGGCAACGTAGCAACACCCTGCCTCTAAAAAAATTAACAAAAAGAAAATGTAAAAAAATTAATGAAAATAAAATGTCATCCTTTCATATGAAAGCATTCAGAAGAGCATCAGTTTAGAACAAATATTTCCCTTATTTCCTTGGTCACTTATGGTTGGAGGTGAAAATCTTCTCATTTCTCATTTTCAGTACACAATAAGAAACACTTCCAAAGCATCTGGTTAAAAAAAAAAAAAAAAAAAAAAAAAGGAACACAATCCTAGCAATTCATCAAATAGAATTATTGACCACGTTTTTCCATGCAAGGACATTCTATCATGTGTTTCCTTAATATCCCATTAAAGCACTCTACCACCCTTGTTCTCAACTTTTTTTGTTAGAAACATACCTGGAGTAACTCCCATTAGTATTAGCAACTTAGGCAGTGATTAAGAGACAGAAAAGGCGGAAAGCATGTTCTAGAAGATAGCCAACTATAAGTCCCTCATGCCCATCCCCCTCACAAACACAGCCAGAACAATGAATAAATAACTGCATTTTAATGAAAAAAAAAACTGAAGAAGAGTAGCAGAGTGTATCGGTGGAGTAACAGAAACCCTTGTGAGCACAGAAACTCAGGATGGTCACATCGAGAACAGAAGGAAACACCAGGCCTCCACCATCGCATCCCCCAGCTAGATCAGCTGGGAACCAGGAAGAACTCCCTTGGCAAGGAGTTAAGCAGAGGATCCCAGCAACCCCCATCAACACTTTGGACACCTACAGACCTCACAGTGGGAAACCCTGTAGCCCTCACAAGCATGAAGCCCAGCTGAAGGAACTGCCTGGAGTCCACAGAGCTAGGCTACCCCCAGTAAAGGAGCCAACGCTATGCTCCAACCTCTGTGGCCTGTGCAACTACTGCTCTACACCATGTTGGCATTGGAACTATGGCTAGAGTTTTTCTTGCTCTGGGATCAAGTAGTCACAGCACCCCTTCATCCCCAATGCTACCCCAACACTGCGGCCTGACATCCACAGGCTGAGATGCAAGCAGCTGTTACAACTTTCCCAGTGGAGCCAAATAGAGGTGGAGCTACTCCACCTAGCCGTGCCCCCTGCCGCATCCCCCTAAGCCAGAGCTAAAGCCATATACTGCCTCCTAGGAAAACAGTATCTTGGCTGCTCAGAGCAGTCATGCCTCCCTAAGTTCAGTCTTGTACTAGCCTAAGTTGAAGCAGCACCCAGCATCCCAGGAAATGATGATTTTGCTGCCAAAAGTAATCATGCACTCTAGTACCTAAGCTAAAGCAGCACCCTCTATCCCAGAGAAAAGGTACCAGAGTCACCCAGAACAGTCATGTCCTCAAGGCCTGAGCTGAAGCAGCACATCAGCCCCTAGGTGCCCTGGCTGAACTGAGCAGCTGGGCATCCAGAACTATGCCAATGTATTACCCACAACCCAGGGAAACAGAGCAGTGGCTGAGCTGAGACACCTCATCCTACAGGTCAAACAACTTTCTACTCTCCTTTCCTGAAGCTAGACTAGCCCCCTAGTGTCTGAGCAGCTGAGAAACACCTCTTCCTAGGAAGTGCAGTCATTGCTATGCTATTTACTGCCCCCACCCCAGGGCCCAAGTGACAGCAGTGCTCCACCAGTCTGGATTCCTTATTGCTGCTGCACCTGGCTGCACAAAGTCTGGGATTCTACCAAGCCCCACCAGCACAGAGTCTAGGGTCACTACTACATGCTGCCTCATCCCCTGGGACCTAGGTTGCCACTAAGCCCTATTGACTCAGGTTCCTAGATAGCAACAATAGCCTGCTCCCCAGGCCCAAACGTCCAGGGGCAACCCTTCTTCTCTGGAGTCAGGCTAGAGCTGTGCCCTGCCCCCCAGGGGCAGAATCATAGCTATAACTCAGCCACCTGAACCCAAGCTGCTAAGGGGTACCCAAAGTCACAGATCCTGGCTGTGTGGACAACCTACACCCAAAACTACCACAGGAAGAAAACAAGCACCCCAAGACCCAGGTGCCACAATGGGTTCACAAGACCCTTAGCCTAGGACCCTGGCCCCACATCCACTCTCAGCACCTGTACCAGGAACCCAGTGCTGCAGTAGGCCTTCTTGAAGGCCATGTCAGATTTGACACAAAGAGGGATCTGTCTAGGCTATATCTTCCTATTGTGGAGAAAATAAGAATAAGGAAGACACTAAAAGCCCTTAACACTGAATATTAGCAACCTATGCCACCACCACCACTTCCACAAAGTTCTATGGACTAGGTAACTGAGGCACCGACAGTTACTGCTCGCCCTGAATGCACCAGAAGATGCTGCATGGAAACTATACCACTATACCTATTGAAAAAGTCACCACACCCTTCCCAACTGCAAATGAAAGACTTTTTCTATGGAAACCAGAAAGATTGGATGAAAGAATAGTTCTACCAGGTGCACAGATTCATGCAGGCTCACAAGAAACAAAAAAACAAGCAAATATGACACCACCAAAGGAACATAATGGGTCTCTAGTAACAGACCCAAATGAAAAGAAAATCAATGACCTGCTGGAAAATAAATGCAAAATAATTATCTGAAGAAAATTCAATGAGATATAAGAAAAAATATATACAGACAAGTCAACAGAATCCGGAAAACAATTTATGATATAAATGAGAAATTCAGCAGAGATAGGAATCATAAAAAAAACAGAAATCCTACAGCTGAAGAATTCAATAAATGAAATAAAAAATGCAATAGAGAGCTTCAACAACAGACTTTGTCAAGCCGAAGACTTTCTGAACTTGAAGACATGTCATTTGAAATTACCCACTCTGAAGGGGAAAAAAAGAAATAATAATGAAAAAGAACGAAGAAAGCCTGTAAGAGTTATGGGCCATCATTCAGTCAACAAATTTTTTTTTATTATACTTCTGGGGTACATGTGCACAACATGCAGGTTTGTTACATAGGTATACATGTGCCATGTTGGTTTCCTGCACCCATCAACTTGTCATTTACATTAGGTATTTTTCCTAATGCTATTCCTCTCCCAGCCCCTCACCCCCCAACCCCCTGACAGGCCCCAGTGTGTGATGTTCCCCTCCCTGTGTCCGTGTGTTCTCATTGTTCAACTCCCACTTCTGAGTGAGAACACACAGTGTTTGGTTTTCTGTCCTTGTGCTAGTTTGCTGAGAATGATGGTTTCCAGCTTTATCCGTGTCCCTGCAAAGGACATGAACTCATCCCTTTTTATGGCTGCATAGTATTCCATGATGTATATGTGCCACATTTTCTTTACCCAGTCTACTATTGATGGACATTTGGGTTGGTTCCAAGTCTTTGCTATTGTGAATAGTGCCGCAGTAAACATACATGTGCATGTGCCTTTATAGTAGAATAATTTATAATCCTTTCGGCATATACCCAATAATGGGATGGCTGGGTCAAATGGTATTTCTAGTTCTAGATCCTGGAGGATCATCGCCACACTGTCTTCCACAATGGTTGAACTAATTTACACTCCCACCAACAGTGTAAAAGCATTTGTATTTCTCCACATCCTCTCCAGCATCTGTTGTTTCCTGACTTTTTAATGATCACCATTCTAACTGCCATGAGGTGGTATCTCATTGTGGTTTTGATTTGCATTTCTCTAATGACCAGTCATGATGAGCATTTTTTCATATGTCTATTGGCTGTAATAAATGTCTTCTTTTGAGAAGTGTCTGTTCATATCCTTTGCCCACTTTTTGATAGGGTTGTTTTTTTCTTGTAAATTTGTTTAAGTTCTTTGTAGATTCTGGACATTAGCCCTTTGTCAGATGGGTAGATTGTAAAAATTTTTTCCTATTCTGTAGGTTGCCTGTTCACTCTGATGGTAGTTTCTTTTGCTGTGCAGAAGCTCTTTAGTTTAATTAGATCCCATTTGTCAATTTTGAGTTTTGTTGACATTGCTTTTGGTGTTTTAGTCATGAAGTCCTTGCCCATGCCTATGTCCTGAATGGTATTTCCTAGGTTTTCTTCTAGGGTTTTTATGATTTTAGGTCTAACATGTAAGTCTTTAATCCATCTTGAATTAATTTTTGTATAAGGTGTAAGGAAGGGATCCAGTTTCAGCTTTCTACATATGGCTAGCCAGTTTTCCCAGCACCATTTAATAAATAGGGAATCCTTTCCCTATTGCTTGTTTTTGTCAGGTTTGTCAAAGATCAGATGGTTGTAGATGTATGGTGTTATTTCTGAGGCCTCTGTTTTGTTCCATTGGTCTATATCTCTGTTTTGGTACCAGTACCATGCTGTTTTGGTTACTGTAGCCTTGTAGTGTAGTTTGAAGTCAGGTAGCGTGATGCCTCCAGCTTTGTTCTTTTTGCTTAGGATTGTCTTGGCAATGGAGGCTCTTTTTTGGTTCCATATGAACTTTAAAGTAGTTTTATCCAATTCTGTGAAGAAAGTCAGTGGTAGCTTTATGGGGATAGCATTGAGTCTATAAATTACTTTGGGCTGTATGGCCATTTTCATGATATTGAGTTCTTCCTATCCATGAGCGTGGAATGTTCTTCCATTTGTTTGTGTTCTCTTTTATTTTTTTGAGCAGTGGTTTGTAGTTCTCCTTGAAGAGGTCCTTCACATCCCTTGTAAGTTGGATTCCTAGGTATTTTATTCTATTTGTATCAATTGTGAATGGGAGTTCACTCATGATTTGGCTCTCTGTTTGTGTGTTATGGGTGTATAGGAATGCTTGTGATTTTTGCACATTGATTTTGTATCCTGAGACTGCTGAAGTTGCTTATCAGGTTAAGGAGATTTGGGGCTGAAAAGATGGGGTTTTCTAAATATACAATCATGTCATCTGCAAACAGAGACAATTTGACTTCCTCTTTTCCTATTTGAATACCCTTTATTGCTTTCTCTTGCCTGATTGTCCTTGCCAGAATTTCCAACACCATGTTGAAAAGGAGTGGTGAGAGAAGGCATCCTTGTCTTGTGCTGGTTTTCAAAGGGAATGCTTCCAGTTTTTGCCCATTCAGTATGATATTGCTGTGGGTTTGTCATAAATAGCTTTTATTATTTTGAGATACGTTCCATCAATACCTAGTTTATTGAGAGTTTTTAGCATGAAGGGCTGTTGAGTTTTGTCGAAGGCCTTTTCTGTATCTATTGAGATAATCATGTGGTTTTTGTCATTGGTTCTGTTTATGTGATGGATTACATTTATTGATTTGCGTATGTTGAACCAGCCTTGCATCCCAGGGATGAAGCCCACTTGATCGTGGTGGATAAGCTTTTTGATGTGTTGCTGGATTCAGTTTGCCAGTATTTTATTGAGGATTTTCGCATCAATGTTCATCAGGATATTGGCCTAAGATTCTCTTTTTTTGTTGTGTCTCTGCCAGGCTTTGGTATCAGGATGATGCTGGCCTCATAAAAATGAGTTAGGGAGGATTCCCTCTTTTTCTATTGCTTGGAATAGTTTCAGAAGGATTGGTACCGGCTCCTCTTTGTACTTCTGGTAGAATTCAGCTGTGAATCCGTCTGGTCCTGGACTTTTTTTGGTTGGTAGGCTATTAATTATTGCCTCAATTTCAGAGCCTGTTACTGGTCTATTCAGAGATTCAACTTCTTCCTGGTTTAGTCTTGGGAGGGTGTATGTGTCCAGGAATTTATCCATTTCTTCTAGATTTTCTAGTTTATTTGCATAGAGGTATTTATAGTATTCTCTGGTAGTAGTTTGTATTTCTGTGGGATCGGTGGTGATATCCCCTTTATCATTTTTTATTACATCTATTTGACTCTTCTCTCTTTTCTTCTTTATTAGTCTTGCTAAGAGTCTATCTGTTTTGTTGATCTTTTCAAAAAACCAGCTCCTGGATTCACTGATTTTTTTGAAGGGTTTTTTGTGTCTCTCTCTCCTTCAGTTCTGCTCTTATCTTAGTTGTTTCTTGTGTTCTGCTAGCTTTTGAATTTGTTTCCTCTTGCTTCTCTAGTTCTTTTAACTGTGATGTTAGGATGTCGATTTTAGATCTTTCCTGCTTTCTCTTGTGGGCATTTAGTGCTATAAATTTCCCTCTACACATTGCTTTAAACGTGTCCCAGAGATTCTGGTATGTCATGTATTTGTTCTCATTGGTTTCAAAGAACATCTTTATTTTTGCCTTCATTTAATTATTTACCCAGTAGTCATTCAGGAGCAGGTTGTTCGGTTTCCATGTAGTTGTGTGGTTTTGAGTAAGTTTCTTAATCCTGAGTTCTAATTTGATTGCACTGTGATCTGAGAGACAGTTTGTTGTGATTTCTTTTCTTTTACATTTGCTGAGGAGTGTTTTACTTCCAATTATTTGGTCAATTTTAGAATCAGTGTGATGTGGTGCTGAGAAGAATGTACATTCTGTTGATTTGGGGTGGAGGGTTCTGTAGATGTCTATTAGGTCTGCTTGGTCCAAAGCTGAGTTCAAGTCCTGGATATCCTTGTTAATTTTCTGTGTTGTTGATCTGTCTAATATTGACAGTGGGGTGTTAAAGTCTCCCATTATTATTGTGTGGGAGTCTAAGTCTCTTTGTAGGTCTCTAAGAACTTGCTTTATGAATCTGGGTGCTTCTGTATTGGGTGCGTATATATTTAGGATAGTTAGTTCTTCTTGTTGAATTGATCCCTTTACCATTAAGTAATGGCCTTCTTTGTCTCTTTTGATCTTTGTTGGTTATCAGAGACTAGGATTGCAACCCCTGCCGTTTTTTGCTTTCCATTTTGCTTGGTAGATCTTCCTCCATCCCTTTATTTTGAGCCTAGTTGGGTCTTTGCATGTGAGATGGGTCTCCTGAATACAGCACACCTATGGGTCTTGACTGTTTATCCAGTTTGCCAGTCTGTCTTTTAATTGGGGCATTTAGCCCATTTATATTTAATGTTAGTATTGTTATGTGTGAATTTGATCCTGTCATTATGATGCTAGCTGGTTATTTTGCCCATTAGTTGATGCAGTTTCTTCATAGCATTGATGGTCTTTACAATTTGGCATATTTTTGCAGTGGCAGGTACCAGTTATTCCTTTCCATGTTTAGTGCTTCCTTCAGGAGTTCTTGTAAGGCAGGCCTGGTGATGACAAATCTCCCAGCATTTGCTTGTCTGTAAAGGATTTTATTTCTCCTTCACTTACGAAGCTTAGTTTGGCTGGATATGAAATTCTGGGTTGAAAATTCTTTTCTTTAAGAATGTCAAATATTGGCCCCCACTCTCTTCTGGCTTGTAGGGTTTCTGCTGAGAGATCCACTGTTATTTTCATGGGCTTCCCTTTGTGGGTAACCTGACCTTTCTCTCTGCCTGCCTTTAACATTTTTTCCTCCATTTCAATCTTGGTGAATCTGACGATTATGTGCCTTGGGGTTGCTCTTCTGGAGGAATATCCTTGTGGTGTCCTCTGTATTTCCTGAATTTGAATCAACAAATATTTTTATCATCAGAGTCCAGAAGAAGAAGAGAAGAGAAAGAGGATAGGAAACTTATTTAATGAAATACTAGCCTGAAAACTTCCCAAATCTGTTGAGAGATATAGACATCCAGATCCAGGAAGTTCAAAGGTCTCCAAATATATTCAACCCAAAAGATCCTTCCCAATTTGTCAAAAGTTAAAGACAAAGAATTATAATAACATCAAAAGAAAAGCATCAAGTCACATACAAGGAAGTCCACATTAGGCTAGCAGTAGATTTATCTGCAGAAAACTTACAGGCCAGAAGGGAAGGGAATGGTGTATGTAAAGTTCTGAAAGAAAAAAAAAGCCAACCAGAAATACTACATGCAGCAAAGCTATCCTTCAGGAATGAGGGAGAAATAAAGCCTCTCCCAGACAAACAAAAGCTGAACACCAGCTTCTTAGCCTTCTTTTCTCTTTTCACCAGAGCAACCCAACCCCTGGACTTCCTGTATTAAGAATATAAGGTGGCCAGGCATGGTGGCTCATGCCTATGATTCCAGCACTCTAGGAGGCCCAGGTGGCAGGATCGCTTGAGCCCAGGAGTTCGAGACCAGCCTGAGCAAAATAGCAAGATGCCATCTCTACAAAAAAAATAAAAATTATTCAGATGTGGTGGCACATGCATGTGGTCCCAGCTACTCAGGAGGCCAAGGCAGGAAGATCACTTGAGCCCAGGAGGTCAAGACTGCAGTGAGCTATGATCGTGCCACTGCACTCTAGCCTGGGTAACAGAGTGAGACCTTGTGTCAAAAGAAAAAATGCATTTTTAATTAAATTTTATTTAAAAAGAAAAAGAACATAAGGTGGTAGTGACAGCAACAGCAGAATACCAAGGTTAGTCTCCATGTCCACTGTATTCTTTGCACAACCCCTACCATCTTGTAGTTTTGTGAGATGATCAGGTGACCAAGTTTGTTTTCTTTTCTTCTTTATTCTGTAGTTATCATGTGATGTAAAACTCGATCCTCGTCCAGAATACCATCGGTGTATATTAACTTGGCATCACCAAGAACCACTACCTTGGGCACAGAGTACAGGTTAGTAATTCACATCTGCAGATATTCCTAGACACCTATCTTGTTAAAACACAAACTTATATATAATCTTCCTTGGTTATAACTGATTTTGTAATTATTATACATTTTCCTTTTTGAAAAGTTAGATGAGTTAAATTATTCCTAAACAGTATAGCAAAAGTTAAAAAATAACTATTAGAAGTTTACTTACTTTATTGAGCCATATTTTCTAGATAAACATTTAGAATATCCACATATCATTGACTAATGTCCTGTAATAAATCTGGAATTACAGAAGATTTGATATGTTTGTTCAACCAATAAGTTCTGAGTATAACTTTGTAGGAAAAGGAGGAGATTCTAGCTATACCATCTTGAAATGTGAGATGAAAGCCCAATTTATAATTTGATTCTCTGTAGCCTCTACCATACCCTAGTTATTGGTAAATTTGAAGGGCAGAGAAATCAATATTGATAATTCAGAGTTCTATAGTAACCTCCACTAGACTTTAAACTGTTATTCCCAACTTCCCTACTCATATTTTGCCTAACTTTTGACGTGACTCCAGAAAACTTGTAGTACTCTAGTACTCTTTAAACAAAGATCCTACCAAGTGAAAACATCAACTAACAGTGACTAAGTTCATGGGCTTTGCCATCAGAGAGCGCTGCATTCAAATTGGCCACCAACCTAGTTAGCAGGACCCTAGGCAAGTTACCTAAAAATTTTTTGAGTCTTGTGAGAATCACATAAGGTGTTTAAGTAAAGTGCCTAGTACTTTGGCACTTAGTAAAGAAATGGTAGCTGCTACCATTATTGTCATTATTATTTTAATACTTTTTTTAAAGCCTCCCTTTTCAGACACATAACATTTCAGCCTGAATTGAGAAATTCTGTGGCATTTTGCATAATGCTATAAAATCCTGGTTTTACTCTTTCAAGCAAGAATTTCTAATGTTTATTTTTAAAGTTTGAATGAGCAGGTGGTAGGATATAATAGCATGGCCACCTGAAAAAGGTACTGGAAAGTTTGATCATCCCTTCTCCTCTTGAAGACCTGCATTTCTGTTTTTACATTTTGGAAAGGTCTACAAGGACCCAAATGTATACGCCATGATGCTTGTGCTGCTGTAATAAGAGTATTTCTTTCTAGGTAATCAAATGAGCAGCCGTCTGATGAGCATGCGCAGTGCCAATGGATTGTTGATGCTACCTCCAAAGACAGAACAGTACGTGGAGCTCCACAAAGGCGAGGTGGTGGATGTCATGGTCATTGGACGGCTATGATGGTCACCAGCAGGAGAAAGCTTTGATGCATGCCCACATATCATTGACTGTATCCTGTAATATGCAACGGCACAGCTAGTTTTCCCAATTTGGATAAAAGTTGATCTGTATAGTCAACATCTTGAACTATATTTCAAATGAATTTAAATATCTTTTAAAGAAAAAAACACCTAAAAATAAATCTTAACAGACAATTCTATTCTGATTATATCAAGGCAAATTTTTCCTTTCTTGCAAATTGCTTTGTGTGTTCAATGCTAGGTCTGATAGCAATAGCTTTTAGTAGACAGCGGTAGGTGCCTGCAGAACTTGTGTTTTTCTCATCTTTAAAATACAACTACTTATGCTCTTAAATCAAGGCTGTCTGCTTATTTATACTAGCGTAGGCAACACTTGGATTTCCCTTCTTAGTATGCTTCATAACTGCTTTACAGAGAGCTTTTGCTTGTTCTTTCTCATGTATCTCGTGTTTATGTGCACAGTGCCAAAAGAAGACTGACTGGGTGGAGGCTCTGCCTTGCCTCAAGAACCATCCCCTGCAGAGCATCCAGGGAGGTTTCTCACCCCAATAGCCTCACGGCACAGTACTCTTGGGCAGTAACTGGACACCTTTTATTTGAACAAACAAACTGAAGAAAGAATGCTTCCTTAAGTGCTGACGGCCTTTTTAACCAATACATTTAAAATTGTACAGAACAAAAAAAATCAAAGACTGATCTTGTACAGATATTAGTGTTACCAGCATTCATGTGGAAATCAAGAGCAAAGACAAAATAATGTTAAACAACTCTGTACCATAATATTTTCTGTAATGATACTGAAACTTAATGAATAAAAAAATTCCTTGATCATTATTTAAAAATGTAATGTGTTGGCCTCATTATTTAAAAAGAGAAGATTGTCATGCCATTCTGATAGGGTTCTGCCTGAATAAAAGGAATAGTTAAGATGGCCTACCAAGAATATTTAAAATATGGTATATTGTAACTCTGTATCTTACTACAATGTTTGGGGAAAAATGTGATCATAGCATTATGATCTGTAGTGTGTGAAAATACAGATGAGAAGGAAGGAGAACCTGCAGTTGATCTGGTCTTTCCAGTCATAGCTGGAGAATAGCAAGCAAATTTAGAGGAAGGGCATTAATGACTTAGAAAAAAAAAATCTTATTTTAGGTGCCATAAAAGCCAATTTCAAACATCTACAGTTCTTTGAAATGGAGAAAAAAATAAGCAATGAACCAAAAAATTACAGATGAGCACCTTGAAATTTTTAACTGTGTTAGAAAGGAGGTGAGAAATGGGAAAAAATATCTGTGCTGACCATAGAAAACACAATAGGTAAAATATACTCTATCCACAATGGATCCTTTAATAAAAACTTAGGGGCACTTTTCAAATGATGGTAACAGGAAGATGTTAAGTATACTGTAAAATGTGCTCAGGAAAGCAAACTATAAAAATTGGCCTACTAGTAAACAAAGTGTCAAGGGATGGTAAATAAAGGCAAAATAGTAAATATTTGATACTGATATGTGATATTTTCATTTCATATTTACAGTTGAAGAAGATAAGGTTAGTTAATAGAGGTCAAATGAAAAAATATGCAAATAATCCTTTTATGTACATTCATTCAAGAAATATTTGTTAAGCATCTATTATGTGCTTGGGTACAAAGTACATCATGCTACTGTTTACAAACATGAATAGGGCAGAGCACCTGACATTATACTTCATTAGGGAGATAACAAAAATGCATGCAAATAACCACGACATTTAATATATTTGATAATATATAGTAGAGTGTATAGAATGTGATAAATGCCATAATACAGATTTTAAGGGTTGGAAGAATTCAGATGAGATTTCAAGAAGTAAGATGGCATGTTAGTGGGTCTTTTTTTTTTATTTTGTAGAGGCACAGTCTTGCTCTACTGCTCAGGATAGAGTACAGTAGCATGGTCCTAGTGCACTACAGCCTTGAACTCCTGGCCTCAAGTGATCCTGCTGCATCAGACTCCGAAAGTGCTGGAATTACTGTTGTGAGACACCATGCCCAGCTGATGTTATTGGGTCTTGAAGGAAGGTAGAATTTTGAAGATGATAGCACAGGAAAAAGGGTATTCCAAAAACAGAGAATGACAGGTAATTAATGATAATTATTTTATTATAGAATAATTTCTATACCTGTAATATAGGAAGAACAACAATTATAGGGGTGTCGTGGAAATTAAACATGAAATGTGCTGAGAGCAGTGCTTGTCATGTATTAAGCTCCACAAAGGTAGAGATTTTTGTTTATTTTGTTCATTCCTATTATCCCCAAATTCCTAGAAGAGTCTCTGGCATATGTGCATATATGCAAGCATCAGTAAATATTTGCTCAATAAAACACATTATGTAGAACTTACTGTAGGCCAGACATTGTCCTAAACACTTTACATATGTTTAATTTTCACAACCCTATAAGCATTGTTTTTCCTGTATTATAGATGAGGATACTGAGGCACAGAGATTAAGAAACTTGTCCATGGTCACATAGATAGTAGGAGAGAGAGCAAGGATTCAAGTTTAGCAATCTGACTCTACAGTCTATATTCTTTTATTATTTTTATTTATTTATTTATTTATTTGAGATGGAGTCTCGCTCTTGTCACCCAGGCTGGAGTGCAGTGGCGCGATCTCAGCTCACTACAATCTCCACCTCCCGGGTTCAAGCGATTCTCCTGCCTCAGCCTCCCAAGTAGCTAGGATTACAGGTATGCACCGCCACGCCCAGCTAATTTTTCTATTTTTAGTATAGATGGGGTTTCACCATTTTGGCCAGGCTGGTCTCAAACTCCTGACCTCAGGTGATCTGCTGGGATTACAGGCGTGAGCCACCGTGCCCCACATCTATTCTGTTTTTCTTTTCTTTTTTTTTTCTTTTTTTTTTAATAGGATTTCACTCTGTCGCCCAGGCTGGAGTGCAGTGGCATGATCTCAACTCACTGCAGCCTTGACCTCCCTGGGCTCAAGTGATCCTTCCATCTCAGCCTCCTGAGTAGCTGGGACTACCCATCACACCTGGCTAATTTTTTTGTATTTTGCAGAGAGAGGCTGGTCTTGAACGCCTGGGCTCAAGTGATCTGCCCATCTCAGCCTCCCACAGTGCTGGAGTTACAGGCATGAGCCACCACACTCAGCCTACAGTCTATCTTCTTTAAATTACAGAAACAAAATAGGTATAAGATGTTTGTAAGACTGAAAAAGTACTGATTTAAGGCCCAAAAGTTATTAAAGTTAATTTGGGATTAAAGTTCTTAAATACCAAATTAAGAGTCTAGATTTATTCTAGAGACAATAAAACCATTAGAGATTCTTGATCAGGGACGTATCATGATCAGAGATATCCTTTTAGGGAAAACGCTTTGGCAGCCTTGAGGCAGATAAACTAGAATGGAAAGAAACAAGTGAGAGACCCCAGTTAAGTTATAGCAATTGTGCAGGTGAGGGGGTAGAGGTGATGGTGATGGGAAGGTCCGAACAGATGGATACGTCTCTGGAGAGAAAAGAATGGAAAGAATTTTATGGCTGATTTCAAGTTTTGGAAAGGAAGTTAGAGAAGGGAGAGATGATTCAAAGTCTCCCCTCTTGGCTGACTGAGAAAATGTTAAACACTAACAAAAAGAAGAAAAAAAATGAGTTTTATGGAGAAGTTGAGTTTGGGCATGTGTTTGAGATGCCAGGAGTGCTAAGATAGACATGTCCCACTGGCATTTGAAAGTGCAGGTTAGGGGTTCACAGAAGAGTTACTGACTAGATACAACCTTGGGAATCATTCACGTAAAGGTGGCATCTGAAATGCAAGGGTGGATGGAAAAGATTATCAAGAAAAGGCTTGCCAAGAGAAGAGGACAGGCCTTGGGGTGTTGGAGGAAAAAGCCATGAATGGCATGAGGGGAAAAACAGTTTGTAGAAGAGAAGAGAAGGGAGTGCAGAGTCCCACAAATCAAGGAGGAGAGTCTCAAGAAGGATCAACTGTAAATGCAAAAGAAATACCAAGAAGGATGAAGGCTCAAAAAGCCTTATTGATTAGGCAATTATTTGTGAACTCTAAGAGTGCAATTTTAGTAGTGGGTTAAGAGCAAAAGCCAGATTACAAAATAGAAACTGTGAACATGAATTCTTCAGAATTTGGGTGTGAAAAAAGAAAGACACAAAATAGTAGCATGAACTGATAACAGAGGGAAGATTTGGTTTGTGGGTTTTGAAAAAGAAACAACAGTGGTGGGCATGTTAACAATGCAAGAGTAGTATCCTAAAGGAGAAAGAAGAGGAAAGAAGGGCTGGATTTAAGGACCCTGGTGGCCCAATTCGGCTGGGAAAGAAAAGGGGCATTTTTCCTTCTGAGTTAGAAAAGGGAGAAGATATGAACACACTTGAAGTGGAAACAAGGGAAATGTCATTTAAATGTTAAAGTTCAACAAAATATTTCTATTTGGCACGGTGGACATCAATGTCATCTAATCTATTTGCATTTATTTGACAAATTATATAAGAAGCATGTTACAAGTCTTTTTTGTCTTAGTAGTTGACACATAAAAGGCTATAGAAGATGTTTTCAAGTTTTCATTTATAGCTGTGTAAAAAAGTTAAGCAGTTCCTTTTTAACCAGATTATTTGGTTCTATGTTTTGGTTGTTTCAAATCGTATCAGAATGAAAAAAATAACACAAGCAGGCGACATTTATAAAGTAAATTCTTGGTGATGTTGCATGTTACAGCAGGTGGATTCTTTTGGATGGCTTTCATATTTAAAATTATTTGCTAATCAACAAAATTTTGTAGATCTAACCTGTTAGCAATTCTTGATCTTCATGAAACCCTAACAATGTAAGTAATTATCATTCCCAATTATAGAAAGTGGGGTAGGGGGTTATGTAAGTACAGAATTCAAAGTAAATAAACTGTGTATCTTGTTATTCCAATGATGATGGGTCTACATTAAATAATGCATTGCATTCTGACATGTTTATAAGAAGCATTATGCTTGACTCTCTGTGTTATGTTGTTACAGAATTCATCAATAACGTGGCCTAGAACCAAAAAGTTAAAGACTTGCTCAATCCTGTCCGTTGTGTATGGCCAGCTACCAGTATTTCTCCTGCAGTCTTTTGAAATAATTCATTTTATTTAACAAGCATTTCTTAAACTCCTACAGTATGCCAGGCTCCATGTTAGGCACTGAGAATACAATGATAAATGAGAGTCTCAGATATCTAAGTGAAGGAGAGCGATTATGAGAAAGGAAAACAATTTAAATGCAGGTTAGGAAAAGTATATGAAGAACATTCAGTGACGTGTTAGACAGTGACTGGGTGGAGGCCTAAATCAGATTCAGTGGTTGTGTCAGAATCCAGCCATTTAAAAAGAAGCAGAAATCATACTAAGTATTTCAACAGAGAGACTTCAATGCAGGAATATGTTAAATAGGAGTTGGAGGCCTAGAAAAAAAGCACAAAGGAAACACAGATATCAGAGACAACTAGAGGAAGCAACTACGACAACTAGGGCTGGGGAGTTGGGAGGGATAGGTTAGGGGAATCACAGCTTAGAAGCTCAGAGGTCAGACCTGTTGGAGCCAGGACTCAGCCCTCTGAGGAGAGGGCGCTGCCCGGTTGCTGATTCTGAGAATGTCAAAAACAAAAACAAAACAACCAAAATGCAGGCTAGAACCAGTTGCTGTTGCCCTGGTGACACTGACAGAAACAGCAGGTCAACTAGGGGGAACACAAGTCTCTTCTTCCCTATTTTCCAACCTCATCTGTCTAATGCAACCTATTATTGAGCCTAACAGAAAGCCAGCTGGAGAGAGAAATGTAGTTTGCAGAGCTCCAGCAATTCAATGCAGAGTATGCCCTGGTGCATTTGCAGCTGAGAGACAGTCAATGACCAAGTGATTGAGAAACAGCTCTCTAAACAGGTGACATCTGAGCTGGGTTCTGAAAAACGAAAATAAGCCCACATGTGAAGAGCTAGGAGGTGAGCCTTTCAGACAGGAAACGGCTTAAAGAATGCAACATCAGGAAGGAGGCAGAAGTATGATGAGGGAGTGGTGTAAGTGGTCTGAAATATGATTGGAAAGAACTGAAGCCAGGATGGAGCCAGATCATGCTCACAAATATATAGGCTCTTGAGTTTAATGCTAAATATATACGCATACCTTATGATACATGACACATATTCTAAAAGCATTAGGAAGGTACTGAAAACTTTAAAAATAAAAAAATCATTTACTAAACAGTTGAATACAAGGCACCATGCTAACCAAGGGTTCCTGCAAACAAGCACCTCATTCTTTCTGCCTCCTACACTTGTTCCTCTGCCTGTAGTTTGTTTCCTAGTTAATGGCGCCATCATTCACCCAGCTTCCCAAACCTCTGAGTCACCTTTTCCCTCCCCACATCCAGTGAGTCACCAAATTCTGTGGACTCTACTAATAGTTCCCAAGTTAACTCCCTCCTTTCCATTGACACTGCCACTGCCACTACCATGGCTTCTGCATCTTTAGAATTGCCCTTCCCAAATCTATCCTTCACTCTACTCTCAGAATGATCAATTCAGAACATAAATCTCTCCATGTAGCACTCTTTATTAGAACTACTGGAGCAGATGAAGTCCCAGCACCTGGTTATGGCTTTCAAAGCCCTCCACGATCTAGGCCCTTCTTCCGTGAACTTCATTTTTTTTCTCCCCTTCAACTTTATGTAACACCAGACCATTTGTAGTTACCCCTCAAACCTTGTCATTTTATGCCTCTGTGCCTTTGCCCAGGCTGACCAGTCGTTCAGGATTTAGCTTGGATATTAGCTCCTCCATGAAACCGTCCCTAAATCCCCCAATTGGACTAAGTGCCCTTCATCTGTGCTCCTAGAATCCCCTGTCACCCCTCTATCTTATCACTACATAACACTGAAATAATCTGTTTACATGGCCCCTTCTCCACTTGATGGTAAACTTCTTGAGTGCAGAGACTGTTCATCTTTGTGGTACAGCATGCCATGGTGCCCAGGAAATAGTAAGTACTCATTACTGAACTGACCAAAAGAATGTACCTTGCATTGCACTCGCCAGGGACTGAATGTATGTGGCAGGAAACCTTCGTATCCCAAGCTTAGGACAGGCAGCTGAGAAGATCCCATGCAGGCGTGAACAGGCAGGCCCATCTCATGAGGGACAAAGAGGGCTAACTGCTCACGGACCTCACTTTGACAAAGTGCCACAAATTCAGACTTACAATCTCCAAATGAAGTTATACATACAGTTTTATATTTTGTTTCCTTGCTTTTAAAGATGCTTTTGAAGGTAAATATTTTAAATATACCATTATTTTTATTTCCTTCTTTTGGTATTTCTTCTCTTTTTAATGTTTCAGTAGCCTCAAAAAATGGAAGTGAGATAATACCAAAGTGTAATCAAGGTACCACAGAATTAAATTGATATCATCAACAGTTAAGAGATGAGATCAGATCTGTGCAAAAATATTTTCTGGCCCTTGGGCAGGAAGAACAGGAACGTGGCAAGTTGTGATCATGCAATAAGTATGCTCAATGAAGAAATCTTACTCAATGGGACTATAGGTATGACCAGAGGAAGAATTTGTCCATCCAAAAGATGCCACTCAACATAGAATAGGGGAAACAGATCATCTGAGACAATAACAGGGGAACCACTCGGACATATGCAGAAAGAGACTTAGCCAATCATGTGCATTGAACCACCACCAGAGCCTAATATCATTAAATATTCACGCTTTACAGCCCTCGGCTCAGTTTCTTTTCCTTCCTTCCTTCCTTCCTTCCTTCCTTCCTTCCTTCCTTCCTTCCTTCCTTCTTTCTTTCTCTTTTTTTCTTTCTTTTTCTTTTTCTTTCTTTCTTTTTCTTTCTTTCTTTTCTTTCTTTCAATAGAGATGGGGTATCACTGTGTTGCCCAGGTTGGTCTTAAACTCCTGGGCTCAAGCAATCCTCCTGCCTTGA